>NC_083592.1:60100414-60125414 GCF_027579695.1 Neoarius graeffei
TAATTGGGTTCAGGTGAACCTCTCAGTCCTGACAGTAAATGACTTTAATTGGGCAGTGTGATATGGTTTCTACCATATATTCACCTTGGTACACACACACACACAGTGTGTATGCAGTAGCAGGCTCTCTGCCAATTTGCTTCTTTAGTTTTTCCACTTCAGCTTTGAGGTTCAGATTAAATGTTGAAGTGTCTCTGTTCCTTCTGTGTCTTCTGCAGGATGGATGTCTCCTTTGAGGAAGTGATGTTGGTGGATTTTGAGATGGATAACTTCATCACGCTGCAGGCGTCTCACTCCATCCTCTGGAGGGTTGAATATCCATCTACAGGAGAAACAGCTGAATCCGTCACACTCGTCTACGTCAGACAGAGGGATGTCCTGGGTATCGTCCCACTTGCCGAGGTCAGAAAACTTTCCTCACTTCCCCACTGTCCTCCTGTTCCTCCACACAAACCAATCACAGCCCAGGAGTAGGGGTATCGAAATTACAGAGAAACTGGACTGAAATAAAAGTATTGGTACTGTGTCAAACTCGTACTGCATTAAAAGTAGAAGATCAGAAAAAAAAGACAGAAGTGGAATAGAAACTCTGTCACCCTGTTGTCCAGAGAGCAAAAGTTCAAATCCTCACAATGCCACAGACATCTGAGTGCAGGTATCAACAGGGCATGAGCTCTGTGTAGGAGGGGCATACTCTCTCCCCTGTCAATCACAGAGACACTAGCCAATCATAGGCATCTGTAAGATCTTCATCTTCAGCTGTAACAGAGGCCTGCAGGTTTTGTGCTGAAATACAGTAAATTGGAGTTTGGAGATATCCCATCTATCCAGCATCAGCTGAAGATAAGCAAAACCACAACATGATGCTCCCACCACCATGCTTCACCATGCCTACGGTGTACTTAGGATGAGCTGCTGTCTTGTTTTTGCAGCAAACACGTCTTTTTGAATTTATAATTACACTCAAAGTCTTCTCGCTTCATCTCATCAAACTGTAACACATTTCACCACAGGGTTTGGGGTGATTTAGGTAAGCTTAGATGTTTTTTTTCTCCCATGAGAATATCCACCCTACCCCACTGCTCAGACATGTGAAGAATAGGAGAGATTGCTGTCACATGCAGGGAGTGAGCAGTACTCTCCAGATGCTCCTGCAGCTCCTTTAATGTTGCTCGAGGTCCCTCAGCAGTCTCCCTGATAAGTTTTCTTCTTGTTCTTTTGCCTGTTTTGGAGGGACGTCACGTTCTTGGTGCTCCATTTTCTCCAAGTGTTGATGATCATGGCCTTCACGGTGTTCTATGGTATTAATTTAGTGTTGTGTAGATTCTTTTGTCCCTTGCCTGATTGATAGCTTTCCTACAGTGAGATCTGTACGTCCTTTGTAAGTTCTTTGAGGAACGTGGCTTCAGGAGTCCAGTGAATCCAAGAAGATATGAAGAAACTCGTAGAGAAACAGCTGATCATTATTTGGGGTTAATCAGAATCACGTGAGTGATGACAGGGGTATGATGATTACTTTGGAAAATTTTTAAAGGCTGTTATTTAGTTTAGCTGGAGATGTGTTGTCCTGATGGAGCTGGTGATAGATCCAGGAAAAGATTTTTAAAAAATTAGATGTTTGTAATAAGTATTTTGAAATAAATATTTATTTTTGAAAGTTCTTGAATAAAATACAAATCTTAAAACTAGCAGCTAAGTTAATTAATGAAGTCCAATCACTCGAGTATCCTGCTCAGGAGTGGGAGGAGCCAGAGGTGCACACTTATGACATCAGATGTCTACATGAAGTAAAGACGGTTACCGCCTCTTGGAACCAAAGGTTACATCTTTATTTAATGGTTCTATATATAAAGGGTTCAATGTAGAACCTTTTTAGGAGGCCACAGCACGCTGCATAATTATTGGCCCCCTGTAAAGATCAGTAAAAAGGGGTTAGGAGAAAAAAAATCCATCTTTTGGTGAAGTTGCTTTACCTCACACTAAAAAAATGAGAAAAATCCAACCTTTAATTGAATTATTCAGAGAAAAACAAATCCCTCATCTTTACAAGGGGGTGCCAGTACTTGTGGAGGGCGCTGTAAATACTGTAAGACAATAATCTGCTACATTTGCTACTCCCTGTAACCTACACTAGAGAATGATGCTCACTATGTAGTGCACTAGTACGCATCACAGTAGATCAGTGAGATGTTGACTCTGACCTGCAGGGTTCTCGATTAAATCTCTGAGAACCGTACAGGGTTCCTGTCGCAGTGCTCTCTGGAGTGAATAGGGTGCAGTTTAGAGACTTGTGGATTTGGATTTGATTTGAAAGAAACTGGAATTTAAATAAACAGAAATCACGTCTAATACTGCTTCACTGCAGCTAATACAAAGTGTGTGTGTGTGTGTGTGTGTGTGTGTGGTCAGAGGGTTAAGCTCTTAAGAAGGATTTTTGTCACACAGTCAGGACGAGCTGCTGAGATCAGTGCAGTCATTGTGTGTGTGTGAGTGTGTGAGTGTGTGTGTGAGTGTGTGTGTGAGTGTGTGTGTGTGAGTGTGTAGCCCAGGGTCTTGATGCATACCGTGTTAAATGAACAAGCTTAAAGCCACTGTCACATCTTTAATTTTACACATGGAAGGCCACAAAACACACACATGCGCACACACACACACACACGCACACACACACACGCACACACCATTCAGCACAGGGAGTCTGAATTGTCATTGCTACTTAGCGCATTTTGGGTTTGGCAGTATTAATACTGCCAAATGAGAAAACACGAACACACACACACACACACACACACACACATATATACATATATATATGTATATATTAGGGTGACCAGATTCCCCGAGTCTAAAACCGGGACAGTTTGCGCGTGACCGTGATACTCGTGCACGCACACGCGTTTTGATGTAAACATGCGCGGCTCAAACCGGCTCAGACAGGTGCTTTTATCATTTTGTAGAAGTTCACTTTTATCAACATTTCAGAGAATAATCAAGTATTTTCTTGTTACCTACATGCACTTCTATCACAATTCAGTTAAAGTAAGAAAATCAGACAGCAGGTGTGATGATGGGGAATAGGCCAATAGCCTAAACTTCAACTGATTTATTTCACCTTTGTGAAAATGCCAAGAAAATACATTGCTTGCATATTAACATCAACATTTTATGCGATTAACTTTTTTTTTTAAACAATAGGCTATGCATTGTAACAGGAATGAGCGCATGAGCCTAATCGCTGTCACCTCCGAACCTTTACCCAAAATGCCTCTGCTTAATCTTAACCAGTGTCGGCTATTAACGCTTTTGAAAACGTGAACCCTGAGTTGAAAACAGCATCAAACAAGTCAAGACAATCTGTGATACAGATTAAAGACACATGAAACAGATGAAAGACAACAAAAAATGTTTCAGAAACACAGCCACCCTAAAGAAGATGCCATTTTATTGCATAATTTTACATGATGAGTGAATTTGCTCCAGTAGCGCTTTATTGCCCGAGAGCCTGCTGGGAAACTGCGAGTAAGTATCGTCGAAATTGGCCCGGGTAATGAGCAAGGCTTCGAGAGTAGGCGCGGTCATGCGATTCCTCTCGTCAGTCCAGGTGTTGCTCATGAGTGAAAATATTCGCTCAGCTGGAGCATTGGTGCCCGGTAGGCACATGGCAAACTGGCAAAGCTGGCTGACATTGCTGTAAGGAATCTCCCTGCTCTTGAAGTGCGCGAACATCTCCGCCCAGTGCTCATCCGTTCGGCATTGTCGCGCAGTAGTTGACAGCCACTAGCGAAAAAAAACGTTATAACGCGGCCTCTATATTGCAACATTGTACAAATAGATACATTGTAAGGTTGACTGCGCACACACGCACATTGATGCTGAATTACTAGAAGCTTTATTGACATCTCGTTGGCTATATATGATCACTGTAACCAGGACAGTTTGTTAGTGTTTGGTGTAAACCGGGACATTTCAGCGTCCCGTCAGACCTTTGTCGGGACTGGGGACACGCAACTCAAAATCAGGACTGTCCCGGTCAAACCAGGACATCTGGTCACGCTAATATATATATATATATATATATATATATATATATATATATATATATATATATATACACACTACCGTTCAAAAGTTTGGGGTCACCCAGACAATTTTGTGTTTTCCATGAAAAGTCACACTTTTATTTCCCACCATAAGTTGTAAAATGAATAGAAAATATAGTCGAGACATTTTTCTGGCCATTTTGAGCATTTAATCGACCCCACAAATGTGATGCTCCAGAAACTCAATCTGCTCAAAGGAAGGTCAGTTTTATAGCTTCTCTAAAGAGCTCAACTGTTTTCAGCTGTGCTAACATGATTGTACAAGGGTTTTCTAATCATCCATTAGCCTTCTGAGGCAATGAGCAAACACATTGTACCATTAGAACACTGGAGTGAGAGTTGCTGGAAATGGGCCTCTATACACCTATGGAGATATTGCACCAAAAACCAGACATTTGCAGCTAGAATAGTCATTTACCACATTAGCAATGTATAGAGTGGATTTCTGATTAGTTTAAAGTGATCTTTATTGAAAAGAACAGTGCTTTTCTTTCAAAAATAAGGACATTTCAAAGTGACCCCAAACTTTTGAACGATAGTGTATATATAATGACACAATGACTTCAACACACAAATAAAATCAATCAGCAGTTAAAGTTGCAGTCAGTGATTTTTGCAGACATCAATGGAAGATTCAACCAATCACATTTTCAGTATTCCCTCAAAAGCCACGCCCCCAAACACACACCCAGGCTGGAACACCTGAACGCTGCTGTAAAAATGCGACAGAGGTTTCTGGGTTCCAGTTCAGTGTGATTGACAGGTGAGTCAAGACGTCTTCTGGTCGGATTGCTCAGATGTTGTTGGTTCTCATCCTGTGCAGGACAGAGACCAGAGTTTCTCCTCTGAGCAATCCCTAACCCTAACCCTATCATAGGAACGACACCAGAACACGAGACGAACAGTTCTGATTTACACATCACAGAGACACCTCTTACCTTTAACTGCTGGAGGGTTTTATATTCTTTACAGAATAAAAGAGAGTGAATAAGTGAGAGGGTAGAAGAAGGTGAACCTCAGGCTCAAACTGCTCATGCAGTTGCAGTGATGGTTGTTCTCGGTCATTGGAGTGTCTCTGATCTGAGACAGCAGTGCAGCTGCAAATCACAGGTTTATATTAAAGCAGTCGGTCTACAGTCATATGTTATCATTTCCATAGCAACAGCTCATTCACAGGGATGTCTACAGTGCACGTTCTGCTAATAATAAACAGATTCAAAAATGTGTGCAATTGTTGATATGGTGAAGTTTCCTTAAAGTGAGGAGAAATGTGTTTATGAACCCTGGTGAAAAAAAATGTGCTAAGTGTACTAAAATTTAGCATATTTTTGTGTACTTGAAGCCACACTAATCCTCAATAGACTTCAAGTGTGTTTATGATTAGTTAACTTGAGGCATGCTATTTTGGAACAACTAATTTTGTACTAAATATATCTCATCTCATCTCATTATCTCTAGCCGCTTTATCCTTCTACAGGGTCGCAGGCAAGCTGGATCCTATCCCAGCTGACTACGGGTGAAAGGCGGGGTTCACCCTGGACAAGTCGCCAGGTCATCACAGGGCTGACACATAGACACAGACAACCATTCACACTCACATTCACACCTACGCTCAATTTAGAGTCACCAGTTAACCTAACCTGCATGTCTTTGGACTGTGGGGGAAACCGGAGCACCCGGAGGAAACCCACGCGGACACGGGGAGAACATGCAAACTCCGCACAGAAAGGCCCTCGCCGGCCCCGGGGCTCGAACCCAGGACCTTCTTGCTGTGAGGCGACAGCGCTAACCACTACACCACCGTGCCGCCCCTAAATATATTTTAATTGTAATTAAATTGTAAAAAAAGTGCAACTTGAAGTGTATTTAGTGTACTTTTATGTGCTAAATTACACATAACTTTCACTTAAAGTATATTTTAGTATAATATATTTCTATAAAGTGTAATATAGTATAATTATTTTAAAGTGTGTTAAAAGTGTTAGCGTGAAAACGTGATGTTAGTATACTTTTTATATATTTACAAAAAGTACAATTCGTGTAAGTACATTTTCAATATACTATTGAAAATATGAATATACTTTAAATACAATAAAGTACATTTATTTTTCACCAGGGAAACTTTTATGGAAGGAGTCTCCAGTGTCAGTGCTTCATCACAGTCAGACGTGAAGCTGGAACTTCTTTACATTCTTTGCTTCATGGTGTAAGAAGCTGCATTTTTTTGTGAGACTGGTGAGGGAACGACTATTTATTGCTGCTATAACACAAGATCCACAAACACCTGGGGATGCGCTCTTATAGGAAAATACTCAACATATGGGTGGTGTCAGTTTCTCCACTTCATCACTCCACCCTGTCACCTTCCTCCAGTTGTGCAGAAAGATCTGCTCCAAATTCTCCTGAGTACAAACACCACAGTTTCCCACTGTCTCCTCAAGACCTCCCAGAGCTTTGTGAAGTATGAGGTGTTTGATCTGGTTCCTGTCTCCACAGGACTCTACCTTTTATCTTCTACAGGAGCTTGATGAGCTCATTTAGTCACAGTGTATAATAGATGTCAAATTCAGACACCCCGGGAATCCATTACAGCACTAAAGGGCCCCATTTTGTTTGGGCACAATGACGATGTGGCTGGTTAAGCAGCTTGTGGACTCTTTTATGATCACATCTGTCACATCCTTCACATGTTTCATTCCTCCATCGTCTGCCTCAGGTACTCTGTCAGTCTCTTGCTGGATTAACGCTGCGACTGTGATGTGGAATCTTGTCGGTTTGACTCGAGGCAGTGGTGCTCAGTGTGGTCATTTAAAAAGAGTCCAAGTCTTCTTGTGGATCATATCAGAGAGGACAGAGAGAGAGGGTTCATCTGTTTTTCCTGTGTGACATGGCAAGTCTGTACAACTCTTTGACCGTGCAACTGGGTGGTTAGGAATGGTACCACACCCAGATTCTGCCCATTTCAGTTGGAATTTGAAGCGGTAATTAGTAGTAAGTAGTAGTGGGTTGATCTGATGAGTTTATATTGTGGATGATCTTAATTTGGCAGTTGATCTGCTGTTCAGAGGAATCAGACAGTTCACATCATTAAATAAATAAACTAGAGGGGCATTTGGAGAGCACAGACTTCCCCCAAGGCCAAACTCACAAACTTAGTGAAAGTGATACTCAATTCATGGATCTGACCCGTGATTCGGATCTGCTCCAAAATGTTATTGAGTCTTCCTTGGCCTATGCTTAACGCTTCCATCAAGTTTCATGGAAAACGTGTTGGCAGGGTCTGTTCACTCCTCACATCCTTCCAACACAGGGTGGCCATCAGCCAGGACACAACGAGCATCTTCCAGTGTATATCCATGCTTCCAAGCTGAGTGTGGAAGTGGCCCAACTACACCTGTGCAAGAAAAAACACAACTTCAGCATCCTTCATCCATCTTCAGTAAGAGCTTTATCCTAGTGAAGATTACAGTGGATCTGGAGCCATTGCCTGGAACACTGGGGTAATTTTGGAAAACTCACCCCAAGTGGTCCACCAGTAGACAACATTTCCTGCTGTATCACCACCCCGCCCTTTTAGTATCCTCTACACTTAATCTGTTGCTGTGTTTTTGCTTCCATGTTGATCACTACAGCAGGAACTCAAATCAAGAAATGGTTCAGAAAATACAGGATGTAGTTCTCTTTCAGGATAGTTCTGTAAGTTCTTTCAAACTTTCTGAATCCTGACATGCCTTGTCTAGGACACATCTCACCAGTCTCAGTCTTTCTCAGAAGAAGAGAGCCACCATGGAGACCTCCTCTGGAGATGTGTGTTTGAGGAACTGGTACTCTGACTGTGTTCTGCTGTAGAGGACCAGCGGATGGGGTCCTGACCTAGTGATTTGGCGTTGATGGTACTGTAATGAGAGTGAGAGTGAGAAAAGGTCTAAGAGCTCCTTCTGACTCTGATGTGTGCTTGATACCTCCATCATCTACAACACACACCATCACAGCCAATCATCATGGAGCAGAAGATGAAAGCCAGCCAATCTGAACAAGTCTGAGCTTTAATGCCCAGCTTTTACTTCTTGGAGTAAATAAACTACTGAAAGAGAGAGAGAGAGAGAGAGAGAGAGAGAGATGTGAATGAAATGTTACTCTAAATCACTTTAATAATATCAGATGCTCCATTTCTCTCTCTCTCTCTCTCTCTCTCCCCCAATCTCTTTCTCCCGGTGTTGTTCTCCCTGCAGGTTCTCCGTCAGCAGCGCCGTGTCTGAGCTCTAATTAATTCTTAATTGGAACACTTGTTTATCTTTGTTGTTTGATGTTTCCAATGAGTTCCTGAATTACCCAGAAGGCCATGCAGCTGATAGTGGGTGGGGCACAGATTAATGCCTGTCTAATTTTGATTGTGTTCTGATTGTGAATATTAGAGAGAGAGAGAGTGAGAGAGAGATCAGAAAAAGGGAAAGAGATACAGAGAGAAGTGAGACAGAGACAGACAGACAGACAGAGAGAGAGACAGATGACAAACAGCATCTGTGTTTGTAATTAAAATTTGGTGTGGTGCTACACAGTTGCCATGGAGACGCAATAAAATGTTTAATTATAATTCATTCATTATTGCTGAATGTGAGTACTCATCTCCTTTCACTCCAGTCTAATATTTCACCTCTCATCTGTGTGTGTGTGTGTGTGTGTGTGTGTGTGTGTGTGTGTGTGTGCTTCAGAGTTAAAAGTTGGAAATGAAAGCTAAAATTTGAAAGTTACAATATTAACTCAGATGAAGTGATTTGCATAAACACACACTGTTTAATTACCATATAACAGAACTGCAAATACACACACACACACACACACACACACACTGGACTCATGGAAATATATACAGGGGATAGGGAGAGAGAGACGGGGAGAGAGAGAGAGAGAGAGAGAGAGAGACAGGGAGAGAGAGAGAGAGATGGGAGAGAGAGAACGAGAGGGGGGATAGAGAGTGGGATAGAGAGAGAGGGGGAGAGAGAGAATGGATGAGAGAGAGAGACAGAGTGGGATGGGGAGAGAGAGAGGGGGAGAGAGAGAGGGAGAGAGAGAATGGGTAAGAGAGGGAGAGAGACAGAGTGGGATAGAGAGAATGGGTGAGAGAGAGAGTGGGATGGGGAGAGAGAGTGAGATAGAGAGAGAGAGTGGGTGACTGAGAGTGGGATAGAGATGGGGAGAAAGAGAGAGAGTGGGGAGAGAGTGAGCTAGAGAGAGGGGAGAGAGAGATAGAGAGAAGGGGGAGGGAGAGAGAGAGTGGGTGAGAAAGAGGGGGAGAGAGAGAGGGGAGAGTGCAGTGATCACAATGTGAAAGTCGTGTACGAGTTGATGGTAAACACACAGCTAACAGAAATGAGGGCGTGTCCACCAGCTGCCGTGTTGCCATAGTTACCGTACCATACCATACAGTGGTGCTTGAAAGTTTGTGAACCCTTTAGAATTTTCTATATTTCTGCATAAATATGATCAAAAACATCATCAGATTTTCACACAAGTCCTAAAAGTAGATAAAGAGAACCCAGTTAAACAAATGAGACAAAAATATTATACTTGGTCATTTATTTATTGAGGAAAATGATCCAATATTACATATCTGTGAGTGGCAAAAGTATGTGAACCTTTGCTTTCAGTATCTGGTGTGACCCCCTTGTGCAGCAATAACTGCAACTAAACGTTTGCGGTAACTGTTGATCAGTCCTGCACACCGGCTTGGAGGAATTTTAGCCCGTTCCTCCGTACAGAACAGCTTCAACTCTGGGATGTTGGTGGGTTTCCTCACATGAACTGCTCGCTTCAGGTCCTTCCACAACATTTCCATTGGATTTGTCATGAAAATGCCAGGCTGAATCTCGTCGAGGTCTTTTATTAATAACTCAAGCACACACGACGTACATAACACATGCTTCTAACCTAGCATCTTCCTGAACAACTGACTAAATTCCCAGAATTCTTAGCTTCACGTAATGACGTCACCAATATGCGTATGATAACTGATAAACATTACATCACATCACATCTCCCCCCTTAGTTAAGTAAATCATTACCAGAAAATCAATCCCCTGCTTATAACTAAAACCTCGTCTCGTCTCGTCTTCTTCCCCTTATCCGGGACCGGGTCGCGGAGGCAGCAGTCTAAGCATGGAAGCCCAAACTTCCCTTTCCCCAGACACCTCGGCCAGCTCCTCGGGAAAAACACCGAGGCATTCCCAGGCCAGCCGAGAGACATAGTCCCTCCAGCGTGTCCTGGGTCTTCCCCAGGGCCTCCTCCTGGGGGGACATGCCTGGAACACCTCCCCAGGGAGGCATCCAGGAGGCATCCGAAAAAGATGCCTGAGCCACCTCAGCTGGTTCCTCTCGATGTGGAGGAGCAGCGGCTCTACTCCGAGCTCCTCCTGAGTGACTGTGCTTCTCACCCTATCTCTAAGGGAGCGCCCAGCCACCGTGCGAAGGAAACTCATTTCAGCCACTTGTATCCGCGATCTTGTTCTTTCTGTCATTACCCAAAGCTCATGACCATAGGTGAGAGTCGGAACGTAGATCGACCGGTAAATTGAGAGCTTTGTCTTTTGGCTCAGCTCCTTCTTCACCACGACGGACCGGTAAAGTGACCGCATCACTGCGGAGGCTGCACCGATCCGCCTGTCGATCTCACGCTCCATCCTTCCCTCACTCATGAACAAGATCCCGAGATACTTAAACTCCTCCACTTGAGGCAGGACTTCTCCACCAACCTGGAGAGGGCAAGCCACCCTTTTCCAGTCGAGAACCATGGCCTCGGACTTGGAGGTGCTGATTCTCATCCCAGCCGCTTCACACTCGACTGCAAACCGCCCCAGTGCATGCTGAAGGTCCTGGTTTGAAGAAGCCAACAGGACAACATCATCCACAAAAAGCAGAGATGAAATCCTGTGGTTCCCAAACAGGATTCCTTCCGGCCCCTGGCTGCGCCTAGAAATTCTGTTCATAAAAATTATGAACAGAACCGGTGACAAACGGCAGCCCTGCCGGAGTCCAACATGCACTGGGAACAGGTCTGACTTACTGCCGGCAATGCGAACCAGACTCCTGCTCCGTTCGTACAGGGACCGGACAGCCCTTAGCAAAGAGCCCCGAACCCCATACTCCCGAAGCACCCCCCACAGAATACCACGGGGGACATGGTCGAATGCCTTCTCCAGATCCACAAAGCACATGTGGTTGGGCAAACTCCCATGAACCCTTGAGCACCCTATGAAGGGTATAGAGCTGGTTCAGTGTTCCGCGACCAGGACGAAAACCGCATTGTTCCTCCTGGATCCGAGGTTCGACTATTGGTCGAATTCTCCTCTCCAGTACCCTGGAGTAAACTTTCCCTGGGAGGCTGAGAAGTGTGATTCCCCTATAATTGGAGCACACTCTCCGGTCCCCTTTCTTAAAAAGAGGGACCACCACCCCAGTCTGCCACTCCAGAGGCACTGTCCCCGACCGCCACGCGATGTTGCAGAGGCGTGTCAACCAAGACAGCCCCACAACATCCAGAGACTTGAGATACTCAGGGCGGATCTCATCCACCCCTGGTGCCTTGCCACCGAGGAGCTTGCAAACCACCTCAGTGACTTCGGCTTGGGTAATGGATGAGTCCACCTCTGAGTCATCAGCCTCAGTCTCCTCAGTGGAAGACATGACGGTGGGATTGAGGAGATCCTCAAAGTATTCCTTCCACCGCCCGACAATGTCCCCAGTCGAGGTCAACAGCTCCCCACCCGCACTGTAAACAGTGTTGGCAGAGTACTGCTTCCCCCTCCTGAGGCGCCGGACGGTTTGCCAGAATTTCTTCGAGGCCGACCGATAGTCCTTCTCCATGGCCTCCCCGAACTCCTCCCAGTTCCGAGTTTTTGCCTCCGCAACTGCCCGAGCTGCAGCACGCCTGGCCTGCCGATACCCGTCGGCTGCCTCAGGAGTCCCAGAGGTCAATATGGCCCGATAGGACTCCTTCTTCAGCTTGACGGCATCCCTTACTTCCGGTGTCCACCACCGGGTTCGGGGATTGCCGCCTCGACAGGCACCGGAGACCTTGTGGCCACAGCTCCGAACAGCTGCGTCCACAATGGAGGTAGAGAACATGGTCCACTCAGACTCAATGTCCCCCGCCTCCCTCGGAAGCTGGGAAAAGCTCTCCCGGAGGTGGGAGTTAAAGACCTCCCCAACAGAGTGCTCGGCCAGACGTTCCCAGCAGACCCTCACCATACGTTTGGGCCTGCCAGGTCTGTCCAGCTTCCTCCTCCGCCAGCGGATCCAACTCACCACCAGGTGGTGATCAGTTGACAGCTCAGCCCCTCTCTTCACCCGAGTGTCCAAGACATAGGGCTGGAGATCAGATGAAACGACTACAAAGTCGATCATCGACCTCCGACCTAAGGTGTCCTGGTGCCACATGCACTTATGGACACCCCTATGCTCGAACATGGTGTTCGTTATGGACAAACCGTGACTAGCACAGAAGTCCAATAACAAAACACCACTCGGGTTCAGATCGGGGAGGCCGTTCCTCCCAACCACGCCCCTCCAGGTGTCACTGTCGTCGCCCACGTGAGCATTAAAGTCCCCCAGTAGCACAATGGAGTCCCCAGTCTGAGCACCCCTCAGTACCTCTCCCAGGGACTCCAAGAAGGCCGGATACTCTATACTGCTATTTGGCCCGTAGGCACAAACAACAGCAAGAGCCCTCTCCCCAATCCGAAGGCGCAGAGAGGCGACCCTCTCGTTCACTGGGGTAAATTCCAACACATGGCGGCTGAGCTGGGGAGCTATAAGCAAGCCCACACCAGCCCGCCGCCGCTCACCATGGGCAACTCCAGAGAAGTGGAAAGTCCAGCCCCTCTCGAGGAGCTGGGTTCCAGAGCCCAAGCTGTGCATGGAGGTGAGCCCGACTATCTCTAGCCGGTACCTCTCAACCTCCCGCACAAGCTCAGGCTCTTTCCCCCCCAGCGAAGTGACATTCCATGTCCCAACAGCCAGCCGCTGTGTCCGGGGATCAGGTCGTCGAGGCCCCTGCCTTCGACTGCCACCCAATCCACACTGCACCAAACCCCTACTGCTACCTCTGTGGGTGGTGAACCCACAGGAGGTCAGGCCCACGTCACCTCTTCGGGCTGAGCCCAGCCAGGCCCCATGGGCAAAGGCCCGGCCACCAAGCGCTCACATACGAGCCCCAACCCCGGGCCTGGCTCCAGGGTGGGGCCCCAGCTGTGTCCTACCGGGCGACGTCACGGTCCTGGATTTTTTCTCCATAGGGGGTTTTTGGTGAACTGCTCTTGGTCTGGCCTGTCACCTAGGACCTGTCTGCCTTGGGAAACCCTAACAGGGGCATAATGCCCCCGACAACATAGCTCCTAGGATCATTCAAGCACACAAACCCCTCCACCACAATAAGGTGGCAGTTCTAGGAGGGGTAACTAAGACCTTCACTGCCAAATTTACTTTCAAATAAACCTGTAATAATGCATAACATGAACGGCTGGTAATTACTTCAAATCTTTGTTACTGTTATTCTTACTTGCTTCATTTAGGTACCATTAAACAAATGAACTCATTAATGAACTGTTTATTCATTAACTCAAGTATCACTACCTGTTAAGCATCCACAACATAAAAATTCAACATTTCAAATCATTTTACATTCTTGTTACATTTCTCTTTTTTTTTTTTTCTCTTACCACCTTCAGTTCTATTTAGGCACATAGTCCTTGAACCAGATAGGAGGGTTAATAACTCTCCCAGATGATCTTTTGGGGGTGGTAGGTGGTAGGCTTTGGGACACAGTGGGACCGGGAGTGACAGGCCCCACCGAAGGAAGGGAAGGGGAGCCCGGGTCACAGGAACTGGCATGGCTCTGGTCACTAGTCTCTGATGCAGTGACCTGTTCTGATGACCCCGGCACTTCCTGGATGTGTCTCCGGTTCCGACGGGTGAGTGTCCCTTGGTCTGTTTGGACATAGTAGGACCTGGGCTCAGATGCCTGCGTGATGACTTTTGCTGGAGTCTTCCAGCCTTTCTCTCCATCCAACTTGATGTTGACGTGTTGACCCGACTGCAGTACAGGTAAGGGCCGTGCTGAGTGTTGTCTGTTGTAAAAGAAATGGTAGGCACTTTTGGTTTGTTGGTCTTTGCTCTTCACAGCATCGTAGTCAACGGGACTCGGAGCCAGCTGCGCAGGTACGATGGGAACCGTCATCCTGATCTGTCGTCCGATGGCGAGTCGTGCTGGACTCAGACCTGTTGCAGTGATTGGAGTAGCCCTGTAGCTCATAAGGGCTAGGTGAGGATCTGGCTGCCGCAGGATGCACTTTGCTGTGGCAACGCTCCGCTCTGCTGCCCCATTGGCTTGTGGATAATGGGGACTGGACGTTGTGTGTTTGAAGTTGTACTGTTCACTGAATGCTTGAAACTCAGCTGAAGTAAACTGGGTACCATTATCTGATACCAGCTCCAGGGGGATGCCCTACCTGACGAACATGCTTTTCAGGTGAGCAATCACTTGCTGACTGGTGGTGGTAGTCAGCTGTGCGATTTCAATGTCACGTGAGTAATAGTCCACAACAATGAGGTACTGTTTACCGTCTTGTTCACAGAGGTCAGTGGCAATTCTTTGCCACGGACCACCGGGCAGGGGCATGGTCATCAGTGGCTCGCGCCTCTGTGTAGGCTTATTCTTCAGGCAAAATCCACATGCTCTCACCATTTCAGTGATGGCGCGGCCAATCCCTGGCCACCACACCGACATGCTGGCACTTCTGTGACACTTATGCCGCTTTTCCACTACAAACGCGGCTGAGCCGTGCCGTGCTGAGTCGAGCTGAGTCGAGCTGAGCGGGGCTGTTGGAGTTGCATTTCGACTACAACCGCGCTGAACCATGCTGGCTGGAAGTGGGTGGACACATTGGGTGGAGTTAGCGAAAGTGGGTGGACGTCAGGTGATGTCGTTAAGCAGCGCAAACAGTGACATCAGTGACAGTGGCGGAACAAGTCAGAGCCGGGCCGGGGGCGGGGCAAATGACCGGGCCCTTTATTAAAGCTTATCATAACATCATTTTAGGCTACAAAATGTCCGCAACTGCGGTGTTTACCAATTTCAACACTACCGGGTGCAACTATGTTATTTAGTACATCAAGTCCTTCAAACGAACATGTAACTCAGAAACAAAAAACATTAGGATACTGTACATGGCTCATAATAAAACATCAATAGCCTATACTGCGCACATTATTTGAAGGGCATACGAATGAGCGCTCAGAGGTTGCAACGGTGACAGGAAGAGTCAGAAATAAAAGGAGGGCGGTGCAAACCTCACTGAATGCACTGTGTTTACCAATTTCAACACTACGGGGTGCAACTATGTTATTTTGTACATTAAGTCCTTCAAACGAACATGTAACTCAGAAACAAAAAAACATTAGGCGACATACTGTACATGGCTCATAATAAAACATCAATAGCCTACTGCGCGCATTATTTGAAGGGCATACGACGAGCCTTGCACTCCGCGAACTCGTCCACGATGCTCTGTATGTCACTGATTCAGTGATCTTTTAAGCGGTAGTCTCACGACCCGGAGAGTAAACAATAAACATGGAGGACATGGAGTCGTTAGTGTTGCTGGTCTTGGTGCTGTGGCTTGTTGTCACCGACAACGCCAACAGATACTGGCAAGAGCGTATAGATGAGGCGAGGCGCATAAGGCTTCAGAAATTCTCGTAATTTGTAATTATTCTCCTTCCGGGTTTGCGGTGTTTACAGATCCCAGCGCGCTCGCGGGGCGTGTGTGGGCATGTGAGGACACTCCTCCTCACCAATCAGTGCACAGGGGAGTGTCTGCTCACGCCCCCAACCTCACTCGGCACGGCTTGGCTCGCTTCAGCCCCACTCCAAAACGGTGCGAGTTTTAGGGGCTAAGCAGGGCTGAAGCGAGCTGAGTCGTGCTGGTTTTTGGTAGTCGAAACGCGAGCCGTGTCGGGCTGAAGTGAGCTGAAGCGAGCTGAAAAAGGGTAGTGGAAAAGGGCCATTAGTGAGCCCCTGATGGCCTTCATGTAGCTGGGACAGTACGTCTGCTTGCATTGAGCGAGGAATGACGATTCTGTCGTCATACAAGAGAAGTCCTTCTGTTTCTGACAAGTGTGCCCTGGCGGCATGGAACCTGTGTAGTGTGTATGGAATGCGTGCTAGCTCACCTGGCCAGCCGGCTCTGGTGTAGCGGATGACAGTCTGGAGATCAGTATCCTGGCCAGTGGCTGCCCTAATCACGTCCAGTCTGTCACCTGTTATTGGTCTTGTTCCGATCACAGCTTGTACATAGGCCTTTACCTCGCGCTCCGTGTCAGATGCGTCTCTGTCTGGCAGAGGATTGCGTGACAACGTATCCGCCACAACAAGTTGCTTTCCTGGGATGTGCACGGTGTCTGCATTGAATTTCATGAGACGCATCAGCAATCGCTGACATCTCACAGGTGCCTTGTCGAGGTCGTATGAGTTTATGAGAGGGACGAGTGGCTTGTGATCAGTTTGCAAACAGAATTTCTCCATGCCCTGCAGATACCTGGTAAACCGCTCACATGCCCATACACTGGCGAGACACTCTTTCTCGATCTGGGAATACCGTCGCTCGGCTTCTGTCAACGTTCTGGAACAGAAGGCCACTGGTTGGAGTCCATTCCTCTGCTCCTGTAACAATGCAGCCCCCAGACCGAAGCTACTGGCATCGGCACTGACTACAGTTGGTCTGGTTGCATCGTAGTACGCCAGCACTGGCGCGGAGGTCAGCATTTGCTCTACTCTCTTGAACGCTTGCTCCTGTGCCTCTCCCCAAACCCACACCATGTCCTTTTTCAGCAGGCTGTTGATGGGGTGTATGACAGATGAGAGGTCAGGGAGGAATTTCCCCAAATAGTTGATCATTCCGATGGTCTGCCGTAACTCTGTCATGTTGGTGGGACTCGGTAGCTCTGTTATTGCTCTGACTTTGCTCGCGTCCGGCCTGATGCCGTCTTTCCCTATCACGTGGCCAAAGTACTGGATCTCAGATTTTCCAAACTGGCACTTACTCAGGTTGAGCATTAGTCCAGATGCTCTGATGGTCTCCAGCACCTTTTGAAGATTCTCGTCGTGGTCCTTTCTATCCTTGCCAAAGATCAGAATGTCATCCATGACCACCACGGTGCCTTCATGGTCTCTCAGGAGGGCACTCATTTTTTGCTGGAAAATTTCCGGGGCCGAGGTTATGCCAAACGGCAGCCTCCGGAAACAGAAACGACCCACCGGCATGATGAATGTCGTCAGCCTCCTGCTACTGGGATCAAGTGGTATTTGCCAAAATCCACTGGAAGCGTCAACAGTGGAGAACACAGTAGCGCCTGAGAGCTTTGGTGTGATGTCTTCAAGCGTGGGCAGGATGAATCGCTCACATTTCACTGCCTTGTTTAGTTTTGTCAAATCAACACAGATTCTGGGCTTTTTGTTCTTTTTGATCACCGGCACCATGGGGGCGCACCAATCAGTGGCTTTGTGCACCTCTTCTATGATGCCCAAGGACTGCATGCATTTCAGCTCCTCTTCCACTTGAGGCAGGATCGGGAAGGGAATGCGGCGAGGTGTGGCGATGCTATAAGGAGTGGCATTGGGCTTGAGCTCAATTTTCACAGGCTCACATTTCAAAAGTCCAATATCTCCAAAAACATCCTCGAAAGTTTCAATTCCATCCACTCTGTGAATTAGCCCCATTTCGGTAGCTATTCTCCTTCCCAGCAGGCTGGTGGTGAATGGGCCCCTCATCACATAAATCCAGAATTGGTGATTCACACCACGTTTCTCAGTCTCTGCTAAGAATTTGCCTTTGCAATCGAGCTTTCCACCAGGACTAGTGAAAACTGCATTTGTTTCTTTCAAAACAGGGCGCTGGGGCAGGCTGAGGAATGTCTGCTCTGATATCACTGTAATATCCGTACCTGTGTCAATTCTAAATTGCACAGTGCTCCCTTTAGTTTGCAGATCTGTAAGCCGCTTGTCTTTGTCGACTTCGGATTTCTCAGTAACGGCTCCTAAGAACCAAGAGCTGCCCTCGTCACTATCACTGTTAGCTGCTGCCACTGCTCTTACTGCCTTCGTTTTGCACATCACTTCAAAGTGTCCCTTTTTACTGCATTTACGGCACTGTTTGCCGTTTGCTGGACATGCTCCGAACTCATGCACTCTGCCACATCTCGAACATCCATCTTTCTGTTTCAGTTGCCCTCTTTTAGCTTTAGCATTACTTTGTTTTTTCTCTGTCTGTTTGAATTGCTTTGGTTTACGTGTGATTGCACTTACTTCACTCTCTGGGGATTTGGCAGTGAGGCTTTGTGCCTTGATGAGCTCTGACTGTCGCGCGATGTTGATGGCTTTTTCTAAAGTCAAATCCGGTTCGAGCTGCAGTTTCTGAGACACCTCCATGTCCACTAATCCAATGACAATACGATCCTGTATCTGTTCATCTTTCGTAGCACCGAAATCACAGTACTCCGCCAGTTCATACAAATGTCTCACAAATGCCTCTATGCTCTCCCCTTGCTGTTGCGAGTGTCTGTGGAAGCATGCATGCTCGTGGATGACATTCCGCTTGGGAACAAAGTGTTTGTCAAACTTTTTCATCATTTCCCCGTAATAATCCTCAACATCCTCAGGAAAAGTGAATGTGCTGAATATGGGCTCTGCTTCGTTACCCATGGCGTAGAGCAGTGTGTTGACTTGGATTTCGCCATCCTCCTTGTCGAGTTTTGTAGCAACTTGGTAGCGAGAGAAGCGCTGTCTCCATACCGGCCATGTTGACGGTTGGGTGAAGTCAAACGACTCTGGCGCATGAAACTTGGCCATCTCATTGCTTCAGTCGAACTTCTTCTCCTCGCGGTCGATCACTCAGTCACTGGGCCACTTCTGACACCATGTCATGAAAATGCCAGGCTGAATCTCGTCGAGGTCTTTTATTAATAACTCAAGCACACACAACATACATAACACATGCTTCTAACCTAGCATGTTCCTGAACAACTGACTAAATTCCCAGAATTCTTAGCTTCACGTAATGACGTCACCAATATGCGTATGATAACTGATAAACATTACATCGCATCACAGATTAAGGTCAGGACTTTGAGTTGGCCATTCCAAAACATTCACTTTATTCTTCTTTAACCATTCTTTGGTAGAACGACTTGTGTGCTTAGGGTCGTTGTCTTGCTGCATGACCCACCTTCTCTTGAGATTCAGTTCATGGACAGATGTCCTGACATTTTCCTTTAGAATTCGCTGGTATAATTCGGAATTCATTGCTCCATCAATTAGAGCCCTGCACTCCCGCGGGAGTCCCGCGGGACCCGCCGCAAAGCAGTGCGGTACGGGACAAATTTTGAAAGCTCATTGCGCACGCGGGCGCACATATGCAGCACGGATGGGAGCGGTGATAAGCTGCAATCCCGCTAACTAAAAACATGCTTGAAATAAAATTTATAAATTATTAATTTATGTCTATCATATATAACTTGTGCTGGATATTTTATTTGGCATTAATAAAAACACTTTAAAATACCTAAATTGGCAGAGAAAGTTAGATTGCCAGATTGAGTGAGTAATGGCATCTTAAACTTGCCATTGATCACTCTAATGACTCGCAGTTCACACCCAGCTAGCAGGAAAACCATGAGTGAATTGATTTACTTACTTTTTTTGTGGGCGCGGGCGGGAGCGGGACTGAAAATCATAATTCTTTGCGGGCGCGGGCGGGACTGCACAATGCGGGTGCGGGCGGGAGCGGGACTGAAAAATCCGACCCGCGCAGACCTCTACCATCAATGACGGCAAACCGTCCTGGCCCAGATGCAGCAAAACAGGCCCAAACCATGATACTACCACCACCATGTTTCACAGATGGGATAAGGTTCTTATGCTGGAATGCAGTGTTTTACACATGCAGTGTTAGTCTACAACTTTAATCAGAGAGACAGGTTACACAGTGACGGTAGGCTTGACTCAATGCTATCCCAGAAATCCTTCCTGTAATATGCAAATTTGGCTGTCCAATCAGAGGCGGCCAAATTTGCATATTACAGGAAGGATTTCTGGGATAGCATTGAGTCAAGCCTACCGTCCCTGTGTAACCTGTCTCTCTGATTAAAGTTGTAGACTAACGCAAGCAGTTAACCAATTCATTTCTTTTACTAGCTTTGCTTTGTAATAAAAACAAGCCCATTTACTTTTTTTATGCTGGTTAGAGAATTACAATGGTTTCTCATGTGATAAAAATTTGTGATTAAATATTTTAATTGTTTGACAGCACTTATTATTATTAGAGATACTACATGCTGAATTCAGAAACAAGGTAAACAATAATAAATGTGAGCTGTAGATATTTATGCTCAAATCCACTCAAAGTAGGGGGCGGGGCACCATCACGCTGTGTCAAGACAAGAACTTTCCTGAGAAATAACGTGAACGTCTGCATCATGTGGGATTTGCGGGCGGGGGCGGGACAAAATATAGCAGGCGCGGGTGGGAGCGGGACTGAAAATCATAATTTTTTTGTGGGCGCGGGCGGGAGCGGGACTGAAAATCATAATTCTTTGCGGGCGCGGGCGGGAGTGGGACTGCACAATGCGGGTGCGGGCGGGAGCGGGACTGAAAAATCCGACCCGCGCAGACCTCTACCATCAATGACGGCAAACCGTCCTGGCCCAGATGCAGCAAAACAGGCCCAAACCATGATACTACCACCACCATGTTTCACAGATGGGATAAGGTTCTTATGCTGGAATGCAGTGTTTTCCTTTCTCCAAACATAACGCTTCTCATTTAAACCAAAAAGTTCTATTTTGGTGTCATCTGTCCACAAAACATTTTTCTAATAGTCTTCTGGCTTGTCCACGTGATCTTTAGCAAATGGCAGACGAGCAGCAATGTTCTTTTTGGAGAGCAGTGGCTTTCTCCTTGCAACCCTGCCATGCACACCACTGTTGTTCAGTGTTCTCCTGATGGTGGACTCATGAACATTAATATTAGCCAGTGTGAGAGAGGCCTTCAGTTGCTTAGAAGTTACCCTGGGGTCCTTTGTGACCTCGCTGACTATTACACGCCTTGCTCTTGGAGTGATCTTTGTTGGTCAACCACTCCTGGGGAGGGTAACAATGGTCTTGAATTTCCTCCATTTGTACACAATCTGTCTGACTGTGGATTGGTGGAGTCCAAACTCTTTAGAGATGATTTTGTAACCTTTTCCAGCCTGATGAGCATCAACAACGCTTTTTCTGAGGTCCTCAGAAATCTCCTTTGTTCGTGCCATGATGCACTTCCACAAACGTGTTGTGAAGATCAGACTTTGATAGATCCCTGTTCTTTAAATAAAACAGGGTGCCCACTCACACCTGATTGTCATCCCATTGATTGAAAACACCTGACTCTAATTTCACCTTCAAATTAACTGCTAATCCTAGAGGTTCACATATTTTGCCACTCACAGATGTAATATCGGATCATTTTCCTCAATAAATAAATGACCAAGTATAATATTTTTGTCTCATTTGTTTAACTGGGTTCTCTTTATCTACTTTTAGGACTTGTGTAAAAATCTGATGATGCTTTAGGTCATATTTATGCAGAAATATAGAAAATTCTAAAGGGTTCACAAACTTTCAAGCACCATTGTAGTTATCCGCCATGGTCATATCATGCTAAGACTTAGCTCATTTCCTCAGTGGCACACATGAGTGCAGTAAAGCATGATTTAGAACATAAACACTGAGAGACTGGTCTTGGGATGTATCCCAAATCACATTTTACTGTAATATTAGTGGTTTGGCTCTTCACATCACATAGCAGTCTGTTAGCCAGCATCCTGTGTAGCGCAGAGCGCACACTTGGGCACATGTCTGAGGCACTAATTAGTGCAGTAGTGTGCCATTTTGGACGTAGTCATGGAGAGCTCTCTCAGATAAGCAGAGATGGTCATGACTCCGTCCCAAACCAGATAATCGAGTAATAGCATGGCACTTTTATCTACCATAGTTAACGTGACCAGACGTCCAAGTTTGACCGGGACAGTCCCGATTTTGAGTTGCGTGTCCCCAGTCCCGACGGGACGCTGAAATGTCCCGGTTTACACCAAACACTAACAAACTGTCCTGGTTACAGTGATCATATACAGCCAACGAGATGTCAATAAAACTTCTAGCAATTCAGCATCAATGTGCGTGTGTGTGCAGTCAACCTTACAATGTATCTATTTGTACAATGTTGCAATATAGAGGCCGCGTTATTACGGTTTTTTTCGCTAGCGGCTGTCAACTACTACGTGACAATGCCGAACGGATGAGCGCTGGGCAGAGATGTTCGCGCACTTCAAGAGCAGGGAGATTCCTTACAGCAATGTCAGCCAGCTTTGCCAGTTTGCCATGTGCCTACCTGGCGCCAATGCTCCAGCTGAGCGAATATTTTCACTCATGAGCAACACCTGGACTGACGAGAGGAATCGCATGACCGCGCCTACTCTCGAAGCCTTGCTCATTACCCGGGCCAATTTCAACGATACTTACTCGCAGTTTCCCAGCAGGCTCTCGGGCAATAAAGCGCTACTGGAGCAAATTCACTCATCATGTAAATATATGCAATAAAATGGCATCTTCTTTAGGGTGGCTGTGTTTCTGAAACATTTTTTGTTGTCTTTCATCTGTTTCATGTGTCTTTAATCTGTATCACAGATTGTCTTGACTTGTTTGATGCTGTTTTCAACTCAGGGTTCACGTTTTCAAAAGCGTTAATAGCCGACACTGGTTAAGATTAAACAGAGGCATTTTGGGTAAAGGTTCGGAGGTGACAGCGATTAGGCTCATGCGCTCATTCCTGTTACAATGCATAGCCTATTGTTTAAAAAAAAAAGTTAATCGCATAAAATGTTGATGTTAATATGCAAGCAATGCATTTTCTTGGCGTTTTCACAAAAGTGAAATAAATCAGTTGAAGTTTAGGCTATTGGCCTATTCCCCACCATCACACCTGCTGTCTGATTTTCTTACTTTAACTGAATTGTGATAGAAGTGCATGTAGATAACAAGAAAATGCTTGATTATTCTCTGAAATGTTGACAAAAGTGAGCTTCTACAAAATGATAAAAGCACCTGTCTGAGCCGGTTTGAGCCGCGCATGTTTACATCAAAACGCGTGTGCGTGCACGAGTATCACGGTCACGCGCAAAGTGTCCCGGTTTTAGACTCGGGGAATCTGGTCACCCTAACCATAGTGTCGTTACCTCAGGTGTGCTGTTTAGTGTAGTGGAGAGAGACAGACAGATGGGAGCACACACTTATTAACCAGGGAGACGGGGTTTAGGGTAATAACACTGCAAGTTTAGCTTTAGCTTCACCTCGAGCTGCTGGAACTGATACATTCCCCATGAAACTGTGTGGGGGAGGGGGAGGAAGAGGAGAGGGAGGAAGGGGAGGGGTCATGCTGGGATTTCAGGTCTCAACACTTTTCCTGTCAGTTTAATGGATTTGCTGTAAATCGACACTGAAGTGGCTCCACCAATTTACAGCTGAGAGAGAGAGAGCACATGGAGAGAAAGAGACAGAGAGAGAGACAAAAAGAGGGAGAGACAACTGAGAGAAAGAGAACTCAGAGATAAAGAGAGAGACAGAGAGAGAGAGATCGCTGAGAGAGAGAGGTTTTATCCACTATAGACACTATGTTGAAATATTTCTGGTCACGTTTTGTTGTTCTTGGCTGAAAGACGGCTGCGTGTCTTTACGTGGCTGTGTTGAAGCTTTCAGTGCCTCAGACGGTGTCCTGGTGACTCTCACTGCCCCTGGTGGTCAGGAGGAATTCCACAGAGCGAATCGTTCCTGTGTCCTACCTCACTTCCTCCCTGTGTCTCTCACTGTATCTGTAAATCACACTGTCGTATTACGAGTGTTTAGCGTCAGCCTGCATGAGGACAGGGAGTTGTCTGAAGAGCTCTAACACAAACACAGACTCGTGTAATTGGACAGTGAATCTCTGATCTGCGCAGGGAGAGCTCATTAGCATACCAGCTAATTAGGAGCTAATTGCCAGAGTGCACTTCGGTGTCATTAGCATGTCCACGTCGACCTGATGGCTCTTCAGTTCAGGATAATTAGCACTCGCCACTCGACATGGATTCATGTTGGGTTGTGTCTCTCAGGCTGTTCATGATCACGCCTGATTGGTCAGCTTCAGGACAAGCACACAATGATGTTGTACTCATGTGACCTTTCATGAAAGCCAGTGTAGAGGAAGATACAGGAGGAAGTGTAAAGTCCCATGATGCATTGCAGTAGGCTAGCTGGCAGAATGATGCACCCTGTTGTGTACAGAGAACCCATAATGCACCGTGACATTTAAAGCTGATGTGTGCCCTATATAGTGAACAGGGCGAGTGGATTGGGTTGCATCCACAGTGGACTGCTGTTTAGGTGCCCTACATAGTGTTAATGATCAGTGTGTTTCTGTTTCCGTGTCACTGAACACCAGTTAGCACTAAACCGCCATCATTCCATCGACTCCCTCCGTCCTCCATTAACCTTTTTACAAACATGTTTGACCTCTGCAAAGGGCTGTGTCTCATTATCACTGAGCCCTGAAGTGGGTATTTTAAGCATTTCGATGTGCCACGCCCGCGGGCTTTGCTCCTCCTCGACCTTGTTTCCACTGAATGATGTATTTGTGAATTTGAGTGCTGACGGAGGCTATTAGTGACAGACCACATTGATTCTGTTTACACTCACCTCAGGTCCCGATCCGTCTCTCATTTTATTCTTTTAATAAACAGCAAATATTTCTAATTTATTTAATATTCATAGTGACGTACGTA
>NC_083592.1:60130414-60237914 GCF_027579695.1 Neoarius graeffei
ATATATATATATATATAATGTAGAATAAAAAATTTCACTCTGACACCCAACTTTTGAACATTATTAAAAAATTATTCTCAACAAACATTTCGGCCTTCAGCCTTCTTCAGTGTCATAAAAAACTACATAGTGCTATGGGCGTGGTCTTATATATACAAAATTGTGAATTCTATACACTTCAAAATAAAAGACAAAGACAAAAATAAACTATTAATTACAAAATGTAATAATTATATATTATTAAAAAGAATGCGATTTTTAGATTTATATTCTTTTTGCTTATTTAACCCATAAGGGGCTAAAGTAAACAATTGCGACATCCAGCATGCTTCCCTATTTAGAAGCACGTTGTCTAAACTATCTTGAGCAGCGTTAACTATTGTTTCTATACAAATGAATTCTAAATAGGGAAGCGTACTGGATGTCGCAATTGTTTACTTTAGCCCCTTATAGGTTAAATAAGCAAAAAGAATATAAATCTAAAAATCGCATTCTTTTTAATAATATTTAATTATTCAATTTTGTAATTAATAGTTTATTTTTGTCTTTGTCTTTTATTTTGAAGTGTATGGAATTCACAATTTTGTATATATAAGACCATGCCCATAGCACTATGTAGTTTTTTATGACACTGAAGAAGGCCGAAGGCCGAAACGTTTGTCGAGAATAAATTTTTAATAATGTTCTGGGTGTCAGAGTGAAATTTTTCTTTTCTACATTATCTATATCTACACTGCTGGGATCCGTGTTATCCTCTGGATCCTTTTGGGCAGACTGGTTGTTGGCTGACAGAGACTTTTTACTCTGCTTTATATATATATATATATATATATATATATATATATATATATATATATATATATATATATATATATATAAATCTCCTTCTCACCCCCGGCGGGGGGGTGGTATCCATGTCATCCTCAAGCTCGGGTCCTCTACCAGAGGCCTGGGAGTTTGAGGGTTCTGCGCAGTATCTTCGATGTTCCTAGTACTGCACTCTTCTGGACTGAGGCTTCAGATGTTGTTCCTGGGATTTGCTGGAGCCACTCTCCCAGTTTGGGGGTTACTGCCCCAAGTGCCCCCACTACCACGGGGACCACGCAACCCTTGACCTTCCACATCCGTTCCAGCTGCTCTTTCAACCCTTGATACTTCTCAAGTTTCTCATGTTCCTTCTTCTTGATGTTGGCGTCAGCTGGGATCGCCACATCTATCACCACCACCCTCTTCTGCTCTTTGTCCACCACCACTATGTCCGGTTGGTTAGCCAGGATCTGTTTGTCAGTCTGGAAGCTGAAGTCCCACAGAACCTTGGCCCTGTTGTTCTCAGCCACCTTCTGTGGTATGGCCCATTGGGACTTGGGTACTTCTATTCCATACTGGTTGCAGATGTTCCTGTATACTATCCCAGCCACTTGGTTGTGCCTCTCCATGTACGCTGATCCAGCTAGCATCTTACACCCTGCTACTATGTGCTGGACTGTTTCAGGGGCTTCTTTGCACAGTCTGCATCTTGGGTCTGATCTACTCTGGTAGATCCTGGCCTCTATGGCTCTTGTGCTTATGGCCTGTTCTTGTGCTGCCATGATTAGTGCCTCTGTGCTGTCTGTCAGTCCTGCATTATCCAGCCACTGGTAGGATTTCTTGATATCAGCCACTTCCTCTATCTGACGGTGGTACATGCCATGTAGGGGTTTGTCTCTCCAGGTTGTCTGTTCCTCCTCCTCCTCTGCACTCTCATCAGGGTTCTGCTGCCTGAGACATTCACTTAGCAGTTCATCCTTTGGGGCCATCTTTTTGATGTATTCTCGGATTTTCGATGTTTCATCCTGGACCATGGTCTTGACGCTCACTAGCCCTCGGCCTCCCTCTTTCCGCTTAGTGTATAGTCTCAGGGTGCTGGACTTGGGGTGGAACCCTCCATGCATGGTGAGGAGCTTTCTAGTCTTGATATCTGTGGCTTCTATCTCCTCCTTTGGCCAGTTTATGATACCAGCGGGGTATCTGATGACTGGTAGTGCGTACATGTTGATGGCTCGGACCTTGTTCTTACCATTCAGCTGACTTTTCAGGACCTGCCTTACTCTCTGGAGGTATTTGGCTGTGGTTGACTTCCTTGTGGCTTCTTCATGGTTTCCATTAGCCTGTGGGATGCCAAGGTACTTGTAGCTGTCTTGGATATCACCTATGTTGCCCTCTGGTAGGTCAATCCCCTCAGTCCGGATCATCTTGCCTCTCTTTGAGACCATCCGGCCACACTTGTCCAATCCGAATGACATCCCTATGTCATCGCTGTAGATCCGGGTGGTGTGGATCAGCGAGTCTATTTCTCGCTCGTTCCTGGCATACAGCTTGATGTCATCCATGTAGAGCAGGTGGCTGATTGTTGCCCCACTACGGAATCGGTACCCGTAGCCGCTCTTCGTGATGATCTGACTGAGGGGGTTCAGGCCTATGCAGAATAGCAGTGGTGATAGCGCATCTCCTTGGTACATGCCGCACTTGATGTTGACTTGGGCAATGGGTTTTGAGTTGGCCTCTAGGGTTGTCTTCCACATTTCCATTGAGTTCTGGATGAAGGTCCTTAGGTTCCTGTTGATCTTATACAGTTCCAGACATTCCAGTATCCATGTGTGTGGCATTGAGTCGTAGGCTTTCTTGTAGTCAATCCAGGCAGTGCACAGGTTGGTCTGTCTCTTCTTACAGTCTCGGGCGACTGTTCTATCAACCAGTAGCTGGTGCTTGGCTCCTCTGGTGTTACTGCCAATTCCTTTCTGTGCCTCGCTCATGTATTGAGCCACATGCTTACTCATTTTTGCCGCAATGATGCCTGACAGGGCCTTCCATGTTGTGCAGAGACAGGTAATTGGCCGGTAGTTGGATGGGATGGGTCCCTTCTGGGGGTCCTTCATGATTAGGACTGTCCTGCCTTGGGTTAGCCATTCTGGGTGGGTTCCATCCCTCAGCAGCTGGTTCATCTGTGCTGCTAGGCGTTCATGGAGTGCAGTTAGCTTCTTCAGCCAGTACGTATGGATCATATCGGGGCCTGGTGCTGTCCAGCTCTTCATCTTTGACACTCTTTCTTGGACGTCTGCCATTGAGATGGTTACTGGTTCTTGTTCTGGGAGGTTGCTGTGGTCAGCTCTTAGGTCCACTAACCATTGGGCATCGGTGTTGTGTGATGCCTTTCTTTCCCATATGTCTTTCCAGTATTTTTCCACCTCAGCTCTTGGTGGGTCTGACCGGTTGTTGTTCCCCTGCCACTGAGAGTACACCTTGGCTGGTTCAGTGGAGAACAGCTTGTTTATTCTCCTGGCCTCTCCCTCCTTGGTGTATCTCTTCAACCGGGTGGCCAGAGCTGTTAGTCGCTGTTTGGCAGTTTCGAGTGCCTCTGGTATGGAGAGTGAGTTGTACTTCCTGGGTGCCCCTTTATTCACCATGTTCCCTTTCTGTAGTTCAGCTAGCTGGCTAACTTCTCTCCGTGCTGCCTTTATCTTGGCCTCTAATCGTCTCTTCCATGGTGGATACTGTTTGTTATGTCCCGAGCCCACCTTGTGTCCAAGCATCTCCATGATTACTGTTGCTGTACTGTGTATCAGCTTGTTGGTCTCAGTGATGGTTCTTGTGGAGATTGTCTTCAGAGCAGCATTCACATCTACTAGTAGATCTTCTGAAGGTACTTGGCAACTTCGTATTCAGCTTCGGTATTCAACGGGGGCTCCAGGTTTCCAGTTGGGTCACGATCTTCCTTCTCAGGTCAGCAGCTCTTGTGTTGAGGCTGTTAGTTGTTGGGGCTTGGACAACCCAGTCTCTGGTTGTGGGGATGCTGACCTGTCTTCCTGGCTCCCCCTTGCCGTAGCATCGTTGTTGTATTTCATTATATCTCTAGTTGTGATAGTAGATTTCGATTACGGATGTTGGATGTTGGCTAATAGCTGTTTCTTTGTTAGCCTTGATTGTGGGTTTCGAAGTATCCAATGGTCCCACATTCGCTGCATGTATCCCCTCTCTCTGGGATTGCTTGTATAGTAGCATTCCAGCAAATCCGTATTTTCTGTCTTGTTCCAGTAGCCCATTTCTCATCAGTTTGCCCTGGTTCCCTAGCAACTGACGCAGACCTTGTTGACCCGGGCGACGTCTGAGCCGGTATGACTCTATCAGTTATGTCTTCACTCATTCCTGAGGTAGGATGATATATCATGAGGGGTTTTTGCCTAAGAACCCTTACTGGATGATGTTTTGCCCCGACCGGGATTCGAACCCCGATCTCCTGCGTCATAGTCAGTGAGTGTTACCACTGTACTATCCAGCTGATATATATATATATATATATATATATATCCAGCTGATATCATATATATATGGTGGCACGAAGATATGAAGTTTATCTTTGAATGGTTAAAGAATATATCATGAATGAGTGAAAATATTTTGAACATGAGAAGATAAACTTCATATCTTCATGCCACCATGTAACATTCTTTATATTATATGGACACATCCACAAAAAATATACAAGTTAATCAAAAGAGTTTTAATTTTGAACCAGTTTGCTATTTTGACAACGCACATTTAGTCAGCAGGAAAACACTGGGAGTGACGTCATTGGAGTGAAATATCAGGAAATATGTCACTCAGCTCTATGATGGATTTTAAATGAAAAATGTGAGTTTTTCAACACGAGAAGATAAACTTCATATCTTCAAGCCAGCGTGTGATTTTCTTTTTATTATATCGACACATTCACAAATAAAAAGTCCCCAAATTTATCAAAACAATTCATTGATTTCCTCACGAATGACAGATAGAGATTTATGTTCTGGTTTTGGTTCTCCATGTCCCAGATGGAGCTCGGATGAAAAATATTAGTGGTGTATTTCCCAGTAAAACACTTATGTCTGTGTAATATAAATTGTATCCACACATTGTATATATTATATACTGTATATATACCATAGACACACCTGACATATGGTGAATATGATGTATTAAGTGTATACAGGATCTCACTGCTGAAAGGCATCGATCAGGAGACAGGAAAGTACCAAAGAATTTCTAAAACATTAGATGCACCATAGAACACCATGAAGTCCACCATCAACAAGTGGAAAAACAGGGCACCACAGTGACATTACTGAGAACAGTACATTCCTCCAAAATTGAGGAAAGAGCAGGAGGAAAACATCTCAGGGAGGCTGCTGAGGGACCTTCAGGAACTTCACTGACAGGATAATGAACTATTTAGCTGAAATAAAATTGTGCTGAAAAGCTGGAGCTTCTTGGATCAATTATCTGTATAATTACCTGTAACTACAACCGACTTCTGATGGTTTGGAAAGATATTCATGTTAATAGCGCCTGCCAAAGCTGAATGTGATTATGGACATGTCTCTGATTCTGACACCAAACAGCACAGCATGACATTTTAATAAACAAAATCTTGATTGCTTTAAAAATAGTGTTTGTAACCAGGAGGCATGGCTTACATCACAGCGACGTGTCTCAGTGACGTGTCTCAGTGACGTGTCCGAGTGACATGTCTCAGTAATGTGTCTGAGTGACGTGTCCGAGTAACATGTCTGAGTGACATGTCTCAGTGACGTGTCCGAGTTACGTGTCTGAGTGAAGTGTCCAAGTGACGTGTCTCAGTGATGTGTCTCAGTGACATTTCCAAGTGATGTGTCCGAGTGACGTGTCTCAGTGACGTGTCTCAGTGACGTGTCTGAGCGAGGTGTCCAAGTGACATGTCTCAGTGACGTTTCCAAGTGACGTGTCTGAGTGACCTGTCTCAGTGATATGTCTCAGTGACGTGTCTGAGTGACGTGTCCGAGTGACGTGTCTGAGTGACGTGTCCGAGTGACGTGTTTCAGTGACGTTTCCAAGTGACGTGTCTGAGTGACCTGTCTCAGTGACGTGTCTCAGTCATGTGTCCGAGTGATGTGTCTCGGTGACATATCTGACTCGGGGGTCTGTATGAGTTGTTCCAGGGGTTTCTGCAGTTGTGACCAGAAGATTGACTCATCTCAATACTACCACCTGGACCCTCTCTCTCTCTCTCTCTCTCTCTCTCTCTCTCTCTCCCTCTATCTCTGTTTCTCTCTCTCTCTCTCTCTCTCACTTCTCTATCTATCTCTGTGTCTCTCTCTCTCTCACTTCTCTCTCTCTGTTTCTCCCTATTTCTCTGTTTCTCTCTCTCTCTCTCTCTCTCTCTCTCTGTTTCTCTCTCTCTCTGTTTCTCTCTCTCTTTCTCTCACACTTCTCTCTCTCTGTTTCTCCCTATTTCTCTGTTTCTCTCTCTCTCCCTATTTCTCTGTTTCTCTCTCTCTCTCTCTCTCTCTCTCTCTCTCTCTCTCTCTCTCTGTTTCTCCCTGTTTCTCTCTCTCTCTCTCTGTTTCTCCCTGTTTCTCTGTTTTTCTCTCTCTCTGTATGTTTCTCTCTCCTTCCGTCTCCCTCCGTGTGTGTGCTGTACCCTGTCAGGCCGTGCAGTGTGGGTTGGAGCCCTGTGTTGCTCTCTGTGATGAAGCGCATTAGTAATGGAGTGGGACAGGCGTAAAACACAGGCGTCTTCGCAACACACTCAGCACGGGGTGTATGGCGGAGGATGGGTGGGGGTGGGGTGTATCGGGGGGCTGTGTCCTGTTCTTTCCCCCGCCCACGACATGAGTGTGTAATTCATTAGCAGAATGGTGCTAAAGAGATTAGCAACATGACGTCAAGGATATTAATTGGGCTTTATTCATGTCGAGCTGCAGCTGTGACACTTGACAATGAAGAGGGTGTGTGTGTGTGTGTGTGTGTGTGTGTGTGTATAAGAGCTCATTTATTCATCAGATTGCAGTGCAGGAAGTGGAAGTCAGAGTTTCGGGATTTTAAGTGTTTGGTGTTTGATTTTATCGTCACAAAAGACACTGAGTGCTTTCCTTTAAAAACTTTTTCACTTTGTACAGTGGTGCTTGAAAGTTTGTGAACCCTTTAGAATTTTCTATATTTCTGCATAAATATGACCTAAAACATCATCAGATTTTCACACAAGTCCTAAAAGTAGATAAAGAGAACCCAGTTAAACAAATGAGACAAAAATATTATACTTGATCATTTATTTATTGAGGAAAATGATCCAATATTACATATCTGTGAGTGGCAAAAGTATGTGAACCTCTAGGATTAGCAGTTAATTTGAAGGCGAAATTAGAGTCAGGTGTTTTCAATCAATGGGATGACAATCAGGTGTGAATGGGCACCCTGTTTTATTTAAAGAACAGGGATCTATCAAAGTCTGATCTTCACAACACATGTTTGTGGAAGTGCATCATGGCACGAACAAAGGAGATTTCTGAGGACCTCAGAAAAAGCGTTGTTGATGTTCATCAGGCTGGAAAAGGTTACAAAACCATCTCTAAAGAGTTTGGACTCCACCAATCCACAGTCAGACAGATTGTGTACAAATGGAGGAAATTCAAGACCATTGTTACCCTCCCCAGGAGTGGTCGACCAACAAAGATCACTCCAAGAGCAAGGCGTGTAATAGTCAGCGAGGTCACAAAGCACCCCAGAGTAGCATCTAAGCAACCGAAGGTCTCTCTCACATTGGTTAATATTAATGTTCATGAGGTCATCATCAGGAGAACACTGAACAACAATGGTGTGCAAGGCAAGTTTGGAAGTAGAAAGCCACTGCTCTCCAAAAAGAACATTGCTGCTCGTCTGCAGTTTGCTAAAGATCACTTGGACATGCCAGAAGGCTATTGGAAAAATGTTTTGTGGACGGATGAGACCAAAATAGAACTTTTGGGTTTAAATGAGAAACGTTATGTTTGGAGAAAGGAAAACACTGCATTCCAGCACAAGAACCTTATCCCATCTGTGAAACATGGTGGTGGTAGTATCATGGTTTGGGCCTGTTTTGCTGCATCTGGGCCAGGACGGCTTGCCATCATTGATGGAACAATGAATTCTGAATTATAGCAGCGAATTCTAAAGGAAAATGTCAGGACATCTGTCCATGAACTGAATCTCAAGAGAAGGTGGGTCATGCAGCAAGATAACGACCCAAAGCACACAAGTCGTTCTACCAAAGAATGGTTAAAGAAGAATAAAGTGAATGTTTTGGAATGGCCAAGTCAAAGTCCTGACCTTAATCCAATGGAAATGTTGTGGAAGAACCTGAAGCGAGCAGTTCATGTGAGGAAACCCACCAACATCCCAGAGTTGAAGCTGTTCTGTACGGAGGAACGGGCTAAAATTCCTCCAAGCCGGTGTGCAGGACTGATCAACAGTTACCACAAACATTTAGTTGCAGTTATTGCTGCACAAGGGGGTCACACCAGATACTGAAAGCAAAGGTTCACATACTTTTGCCACTCACAGATATGTAATATTGGATCATTTTCCTCAATAAATAAATGACCAAGTATAATATTTTTGTCTCATTTGTTTAACTGGGTTCTCTTTATCTACTTTTAGGACTTGTGTGAAAATCTGATGATGTTTTAGGTCATATTTATGCAGAAATATAGAAAATTCTATAGGGTTCACAAACTTTTGAGCACCACTGTAAATGCATTCATTTTAAATGCGTGTGTGTGTGTGTGTGTGTGTGTGTGTGTGTACAGACTGATACACCATTATAATAGACTCAAATAACAGGTTAAGCTTCTACGTATAGATCAAATGAATGTCAAATATAATTTACATGATACACCATGATCACACACACACACACACACACACACACACACACACACACACACACACACACACACACACACACAGAGAAAGAAACAGAAACAGTGAAAAGCTTAAAGAAAGAAAAAAAAACAAGCGGGTAGAAATGAATGTGTAGTTCCACTGGGTGAGTTGAAGCAAAGCTGCTGATTGGTCAGCTGCTGTAACACCCATTATGACATCATCAACTGTCATTCTGAAGTTCCTTCTAGTTTCACATTTTAATCATGGGTGGAGTTAATGGAGGAACTGGCACTAATAGCCAATGTAGGTAAAATAAATAACAGACAAGGGATGTTTCCTGTACAGAATGTTTAACACGTTACTGCACATGTAAACGTGTCTTTCAGCTGTAAAGTAAATGATGTGACTGGAGTGTGATGAAACACATCAGTGCTGGTGTTAATGTGGACACAATTATGATAAAAATGGACATTTTATAGATTGAGAACGGCTCAAAACGCCATCTACTGGTTAAAACCACCATGAACCTTGTAAAGACGTTGCTGATACAGAGTCAGCTGTTTGATATTTCTCTTTGTCCTGAAATTTTTATTCAAAAAAAAAAGTTAATGCTGGGCAGCACGGTGGTGTAGTGGTTATCGCTGCCGCCTCACAGCAAGAAGGTCCGGGTTCGAGCCCCGTGGCCGGCGAGGGCCTTTCTGTGTGGAGTTTGCATGTTCTCCCCGTGTCCGCGTGGGTTTCCTCCGGGTGCTCCGGTTTCCCCCACAGTCCAAAGACATGCAGGTTAGGTTAACTGGTGACTCTAAATTGAGCGTAGGTGTGAATGTGAGTGTGAATGGTTGTCTGTGTCTATGTGTCAGCCCTGTGATGACCTGGCGACTTGTCCAGGGTGAACCCCGCCTTTCACCCGTAGTCAGCTGGGATAGGATCCAGCCTGCCCGTGACCCTGTAGAACAGGATAAAGCGGCTACAGATAATGGATGGATAGATGGATGTTAATGCCCTCTAATCAGAAGTGGGCAGTCCTCTTCCCCCAGCCCTGCCCTTGAGTGAGAATATGTGAAACCCTGCTCGTTTTCAAATACATGCTGATCGAAACTCATCATTCACAGGAGTTGACTATTTTTTTAATCCATGCCCCTCCTCAGCCCCACCCCCTACCTCAGCCTCTTGGCCACTTTTTAGTATTGTTCAGATTTAAGTAGTGGGTGGAGTTATGCTCAGAGCTTAGGGGACTAAGTTCCATTGTAACGCCGCAGGTACGGTAAATATGTTAATAAACAATAACAAGGGGGTTGATGTGACTGGATTTGGGATCTGACTCCACTGTCTTGCTGTGTCTCCTCTGCATGCTCACGTTTCCAGTTTTCAGGACATTTTTCAAAAAGTTGGTTACATATCTCTCTCTCTCTGTCTCTCTCTCTCTCTAGGACACAGAGATCCTGAACACAGCGATTCTCACCGGTCAGCGTGTGTCACTTCCTGTGAAGGTGGTCACTGTGGATCAGGACGGGACCGTGCGAGAGGTTGATGACCCAGTCACCTGCAGGTCCACTGATGAGGATGTCCTGATGGTGAGACAGGTTTCAGTTTGTTCCTCAGCCAGAGCGACAAGTCTGACCACATTGTTTTTCATATTCACCCTTATCCGGTGGTCTTTCTTTTCTAAAATGGATGTGTTCCATCACAAAATAAGGGTTCTAGGAAGAATGCTCTTCTCACATGGGTGAGCTTCTGGGTTTATCTCTCAGTGACATGATGCCTATGAAGGCACCCTACTCCCACATGAAGTCATGATGGTAAAATTAACACATCAGTTCATTAAAGGGTCATGCTAAGGGTGGAGTTCTATTAAAATTAAAATGAGAGGAGATATTGGTGAGAGGCGGGGTTATGGTGGTGGAGAAGGTTATTATGATGGGTGGAGTGGGGTTAGTGGTGGTCTGAGGGTGAGAGGTGGGGTTATATTGGTGGGCAAGTTTCTTATGATGGGGGTGGGGTTGGGGTGGTCTGAGAGTGAGAGGTGGAGTTATATATTGGTGGACAAGGTTATTATGATGGGTGGGGTGGGGTTAGTGGTGGTCTGAGGGTGAGAGGTGGGGTTATATTGGTGGACAAGGTTATTATGATGGGTGGAGTGGGGTTGGGGTGGTCTGAGGGTGAGAGGTGGGGTTATATTAGTGAACAAGGTTATTATGATGGGTGGGGTGGGGTTGGGGTGGTCTGAGAGTGAGAGGTGGGGTTATATTGGTGGACAAGGTTATTATGATGGGTGGGGTGGGGTTAGCATTAGTCTGAGGGTGAGAGGTGGGGTTCTGATGAGAGGTCAGATTATAATGAAGGAAGAAGCTGTGGTGGAAGGAGGGGTTATGGAGGGGATGGAATAATGGTGAATTGGTGTGGTTATGATGAGGGGTGTGGTTATGGTGGTGGGTGGGGTTATGATGAGGGGTGTGGTTTTGTTAATGAGTAATGTCAATGACAGAAGGAATAGTTGCTGTTCTATTTGTTACATTTCACACACACACACACACACACACACACACACACACACACACACAGGAAATGACTCTACAACTCAACCATGCTCTATCTTCCTCAAGTGCTCACATCCACTCTGTGTTTGTGTTGATGCTGATTGATTCAGCCAAGAAGTGGTTTGCTTTTTAGAAAGAAAATGTCTATCAGCCCAAAGCATGATGCATGGGCACACACACACACCAAGCTGAACAATTCCCACTTACATACTCTGAGTTGTAGTTAGAACACAATCAGTGTGAAGCAGCATTAACACACATACCGCTAGTGACATGCTCAGAATGCTCGCCTGTCTGCCGCAGAACGGTAGGGGCCCTCGCGGTAAGCTGCGGTAAGGGTGCAGTTACAACTTGCAGCCATGGGGGCAGCATAACACTGAAGTAGGCTTTGTCAGTGGCCTCCAAAACATGTGCGCCCGCCATCTCTCCCTCTCCTTTCGTTGATAATCGGCGATTTGGTGATAGCAAATTACCTCTATTGCTAACTAATAACAGAGACAATTGAACGCATACGAGTTGATAATTGCACGCCACAAACTTGAGCAGATGCGCCAATTTCTCCTCTCACCTCCTTTCCTCCATGCAGCTGTTAAAAAAAAAATTGCAATTGCACAGTTTGTTTGGCATGCCCCGTCACTTAATTTTTTGTACAGACACTGCTGTTGTTTTGTAGGTGAAGACAGTTCGTCTGGTTATGTTAGTTATTAATAAATATCCCAACTTAATTTATAACATTAATATTCTAGCGCATGCCGATTCAGCTGATAACGAGATCATTAAACTGCACAGTATTCTCTAGCACACTTCCAGGATTTAAGTTAGAGAGGTGAAGTGGCTGTGCGTGATTTCGGTATTTAAAATAAATGTTGTTTGTATAAACGTAGTTCGGGAGGAAGCCTGCGGAGTGATTGACAGCTGTCATTACCTGCTCCCGCCTTCCCGGAGATTTAATCCCTCCTGCTCCTTTCACCTGTCATGCGCGAAGGCTTCTCGAATTGTCCTACCACCTCCCCCTTCTCCTCCATTTCACTAGAGCACCCAGCTGCAATTCCTCTATAGGGTGTGTGTGAAGCGGATCTCATCCCATATGATCTCCGCTGAAAGCATCCAGGTACCGAGGCCAGCTGACATGCCAAACATGCTTACTGTACACCAAGCACTCAAGGGCGAACTAGTGAAACTTGGTTTATAGTTTACGCTATTTTACGCATCTAATGACAAAAGTTAAGATAGGCTACTAAACTGTTGGGACGAAGGCTGAGCATTTTTGCACAAGTGGAATTTAAACACATAGCCTAGTTATCATGCAGTGACGTTTCATTTAATTTCTCAGCATTCCAGCTTAATGCGCGGCAGAAATGACACTGCATGAAAAGTGGGATTTACGGGAGCAAACGGGACTGTAGATTTCTGTGGAATTTCAGGTTTATGACAACTTACAGCAATTTGCAGGCAACACTGAAAACTGCCGTGAATTGTCGGAAATGGACGTGTAACTTGCTTTGGCAGTTGTCCCCCATGACCCCCCTTCCCCTAAGCCTTGGGAAGGCTATACAAATGCAAATCAGGATAGCAGGGGGAGTTCCCAGGTAACATTTTACTAAAAGGTATTAACTTAATTGTAAGAATTGTAGAATTGTAAGCTTTTTAAAACTGAGTTGCTGCACACAAGTCAAGTCAAGAAGGTTTATTGTCATTTAAGCCATACATAGTACACAGTGAGATGAAAAACTTTTACTAGTACTAAAAATAACAAAGACATGAATGCAACAATAATGTGTTTCAACAGTGTACTGTGAAAGTAGCAGCCAAGGGTATATGTCTATCAATAATAGCAACAGTACAAAACCTGTATATTGCTGGAATATTGCTGGAAAAGGCAGTGAGGGAATTAACACAGAGAACATTTCCAAGTATCCACACAAACTGTTTGATGCACAGAAGAAGCGATGTGATGGCGTTATCAGAAATCTTGAAGGCTGATTGCCATGACAAAAGTATCATGGCCAGAAATTTCATCAAGTCTTCTGGTTTTTCACTTCTGGACTGATCACTTCCATGCCCCTCTCCATCTTGTATGTCTGGACAGGCTTCACTCTGCTCCTCAGCAAGGCTTTCCCCCTCTTCAGTCACATACTCATCCTATGCAAATGTAAAACACACATTTAAATTCATATCCATGCAATAAATTACAATGCATGCAAATGCCCACATTCGACACCTCAAACGACCATACTCAGTGCATGAATATGTCCATGTCAGAGTGAATAGGCCATCATTAGCATGGCCATTTTAGTATGGGACCAGTCAAATGACCACAGTCAGTGCATGAATATGTCCATGGCAGAGTGAATAGGCACCGTTCGAACTACGGGGGTACTCGGGGGATCCGAGATCCCCTGAAACAGACATGAGATCCCTTGAAAACATGATTTGGGAAATGTTGGGGGGGGGGGGGGGGGGGTCTCTAAAATATTGGCAAAATGATGTTTATTGACATAGCAATCGTGTGTAACGGGAAGCATTTGCACATCCGAAGTGTTGTGTTCACATCAAAGATAAAATAAACCGATATGACAACGACTGCTGCTGCCAGGTTGGGGACACAAACTAGTAGAAAGGAAGTGTGCCAACAGTGCCAACAGACTTCCTTTCTACTAGTTTGTGTCCCCAGAATTTTCCCATTGTTACCATTGGTAATGTTCCCATTGATATCATTGTTGATGCGAGGTTGTTTTTTGAACATGCCAATGCGGACATGATTTCCCCTGATGAGTTATGACTTCAGACGCGATGCGTGTGTGGAGGTGTGGAGTCTGCGTGATATGTGCGTAAGATAGGCTTCTCATGTGTTTGGAGATCCGCACTCTGAGACAAGCGCAAGCACAAGCACCCCCCCCAAGGGAAAAAAAGGGACCCCCCGAAAATATCGGCATAGTTTGAACACTGTGAATAGGCCATCGTTAACATGACCATTTGAGTATGAAAAGATTGTGAAACTATAGTTTTAAAAAATCATATGCATCTCAAACTGCTGTTAAAAGAAGCCTAATCTGTGGCCTCTGTGTTTATTTCAGGGGAATCTTGAAATTACTTATAATTGAATTGTTTAATTCAGTCAGTAAGCAGGAACTTCATACTTCTATATTCAAAAATATCCAAAATGGTTTATATCACAAACATGCGAGCATGTACCGTATAACAATAACCTCGCATGTGATTGGACCAGGACCAGGCGGTCATGGGCGTGGCTCATACAGTATAAACAGGTGTACCGTAGCTTACCAGGTACCATAGTTTTCATGTGCTCCGGAACTTTCTCTTGGTTTCTGGGATTTTTGCTGCTTGGTGATCTTCAATGGCTGGGCGGCGCCTCGCGTTCTACTCTCCGTCGACTCCTGTGTCTGGACGCGATGGACCTGTGTCGGGAAGTCCGCAGACCGATGAGAGAAAACTGCTGTCTGCTCTCAGTGGGTTGTCTCGTCAGATTGCAGAGCTGACTACGTTCGTAACTGACAGATTCAACTCTATGGACGACAGATTCAACACCGTGGAAGACAGATTGACTGCTTTGGAGGGACGTAACTTTGGGGAAAACGCAAACTCCAGGAAGAAAAGACGGGTGCAGAGTCCCATGATTGCGGTAAGAATTTGTCCGGTGTCTGCTAGCTAAGCTAAATAGCCTACCGGTAAAAGTAAGCATAGCAGCTAGCCCAAGCTAAAAGTAGCCAGTAGCTAGCTATGAGGGACAAGTGACTTAAAAACGTTGTTTTGTTCTTTTCACAGGAAACAGTACGCCGTCTTCACAACTCGGAGACAAACACTAGGCGATACGAGCCGGCGCAAGGGTAAGATTTAAAGAATATGCTTTCATTCTGTATGAGATACGTTAATAGATGCAGATCCTTGCCTGATCCTAACTGTAGCCATCTTGTTTTCACAGACTAACTTTGCCTCATAACGAAGCCGTGACAAGCTATTTAGTGCGGGCTTTGTCGACAAATCCAAATCTTCATGATGCTGACAAAGACAACATTGTGTGTAAGTAACAACTATTTCACTAAATATTATGGTAGCCTATACTGTCCTTTCTCTGCTGTCTACACTTCCCTTCTTCCTTTCCCTTATTAAGCTTAGCCTACTGCTACGTTGTTAATCGTACTCTCATTTGTTTTTCTAGCTGTCTGCAAGACGTATTACGAAACCTTACGCAGGAGCTACAGGTACCAGCAGCCTGATCTTTCGTTGCAGGCGGAAGCAATGAAGTAGCCAGCTCGTAGTCGCTCCAGAAGAAAGAGGGTAAGATTTTTCAGTTTTGGTCAATGTGACTTTTTTTTTCAGTGTTTTTCATGTGTTGTGTCCATACGCAGTGCATTGCTCAGTACTTATTCTCTTTATCGATCGTTTTTACAGCTGTTTGACGTGAGACGAGGTGTCCTTGCTATGGACGAGATGGATGTATGGCAGTGTGCTACCGTAGACCTGATGTCGGATGAGGAAAATGGGGTGGTGGATGGGGTGTCTGGGTGGATTGTTAAGCCTCCGCCGTCCCGTAACCCGGAGCGAACTATTGCCGCTTTTCCACTACAAACGCGGCTGAGCCGTGCCGTGCTGAGTTGGGCTGAGCCATGCTGTGCTGAGTTGGGCTGAGTCGAGCTGAGTGGGGCTGTTGGAGTTGCATTTCGACTACAACCGCGCTGAACCGTGCTGGCTGGAAGTGGGTGAACACATTGGGTGGAGTTAGCGAAAGTGGGTGGACATCACGTGATGTCGTTAAGCGGCGCAAACAGTGACATCAGTGATCTTTTAAGCGGTAGTCTCACAGCCCGGATAGTAAACGATAAACATGGAGGACATGGTGTCGTTAGTGTTGCTGGTCTTGGTGCTGTGGCTTGTTGTCACCGACAACGCCAACAGATACTGGCAAGAGCGTATAGATGAGACGAGGCGCATAAGGCTTCAGAAATTCTCGTAATTCGTAATTCTCCTTCTTCCGGGTTTACAGATCTCAGCGTGCTCGCGGGGCGTGTGAGGACACTCCTCCTCACCAATCAGTGCACAGGGGAGTGTCTGCTCACGCCCCCAGCCTCACTCAGCTCGGTTTGGCTCGCTTCAGCCCCACTCCAAAACCGTGCGAGTTTTGGGGGCTAAGCAGGGCTGAAGCGAGCTGAGTCGTGCTGTTTTAAGGTAGTCGAAACGTGAGCCGTGTCGGGCTGAAGTGAGCTGAAGCGAGCTGAAGTGAGCTGAAAAAGGGTAGTGGAAAAGGGCCATATGTGCTACGCTGCAATCAAGGCTTGAGGCAGATACAAAGTACAGGGCAACCCACCACAGACGACTGCATGTCGGTCCGATGCCGCCTGCTCCCCACAGCTCAGAGACCGCAAGCATGCACTTCATGGAGCTGTAGGACTAAAATACGGTGCTTATTTCCTTTTGTTTAGTTTTGTATCCTGCACATCTCTCTTGCACTAGAGAATGTATAGGCAACTACTGTTTGTCTTTGACTGAATGCTGCCATTTTGTTTATTTTTTAACGTCTTGTACTTACTCTGATTTTGAAAATAAAGCTCTTGTTTGATACAACGTTCCTTGCAAATTTTCCTTCCTCAATAAATGTGTGTCACTGATAGGATAACAATGACATGAATATACAGCATCATAGCTAATCATAACCACAACAGATATATATATTGTATATATATATATATATATATATATATATATATATATATATATATATAGGTTGTGGTTATGATGACCCAGGGTAACCAATAGCCTAGGCCTAGTGGCATCTGCCAACTAATCACGAGTGATTTCTTTGGTTTAAAAGTAGTGTTTTCATCCAATACTGAGTGAGGAAATTCGAGGCAAGCCAGGCAATTCTCGGACCACGCGCGGTTTCGCTGCTATTCATATGCAAATAGGCTGCCCATTGATGCAGCAGTTTTGCTGCTATTCATATGCAGATAGGCTACCCCGTGAGTAGAGGGGGGCCGGAGGATTTTGCTATCTGTGGTGAGTGCTCCCAAGTGCTACCTGGTGGTCGTTTGGGTACATTGCAGCTCAGTTCAAAACAGATGCGGTACGTACCGCGTCTATACCGCATGCTTGCCGCGTCAATGCGGGCACATTGGCCTGCCCCCGACGGTAGCTGCAACACGATGGAGGACGAGGCAGAGGGACCAGACCCCATCTCCTCTGGTGTTAAAGCTTCACACTCCAAAGAGACTGCGCTTGTGGTCATTACTGAGAAGCTTCACACTCTTGTTTCAGCCAAACTTTCAACAGTCCTCAACGTTCTTGACCTTTCAGCAGCCTTCAACACAGTCACAAGGCTCTCCAGTACATCCCCGTGAGCACGGGTCAGATGGAGGAGACTCACATCTGCATCACACTGACTCTCTACTGGTGTCCCACAACGCACCATGTCGAGTCCTCTTCTGTTCTCTCTCTGTACCCTCTCTCTCAGTGAGGTCAGATACCCTATACCCTCTCTCTCAGTGAGATCAGATCCCCATACCCTCTATCTCAATGAGGTCGCATCCCCTATATCCTCTCTCTCAATGAGGTCAGATCCCCTGTACCCTCTCTCTCAGTGAGGTCAGATCCCCTATACCCTCTCTCTCAGTGAGGTCTCCACCACCCCAGTCTGCCAATCGAGAGGCACTGTCCCTGACTTCCACACAATGTTGAAGAGGTGTGTCAGCCAAGACAGCCCAACAACATCCAGTGCCTTCAGGAACTCAGGACGAATCTCATCCACCCCCAGAGCCCGGTCACCGAGGAGCTTTTTAACCACCTCGGCAACCTCAGCCCCTGTGATGGGTGAGTCCTCCCACGCATCCTCAGATTCTGCGTCTTCCTCGGACAACATGAAGGCGGGATTGAGGAGATCCTCAAAGTATTCCTTCCGCCATCGGACGATGTCCCCAGTTGAGGTCAACAGCACTCCATCCTCACTGTAAACAGTAGGGACAGAGCACTGTTTTCCCTTCCTGAGCCGCCAGACGGTTTGCCAGAATCTCTTAGAGGCCGACCGAAAGTCACTTTCCATGGCCTCACCGAACCCCTCCCACACCCGAATTTTTGCTTCAGTGACTGCCAGAGCCACATTCCGCTTGGCCTGTTGGTATCTGTCAGCTGCCTCTGGAGACCCACAGGCTAACCAAGCCCGATAGGACTCCTTCTTCATCTTGATGGCTCTCCTCACCACAGGTGTCCACCAGCGGGTTCAGGGATTACTGCCACGACAGGTACCAACAACCTTGCAGCCACAGCTCTGCATGGCCACCTCAGCAATGGAGGTGCGGAAAATGGTCCACTCGGACTCAATGCATCCTCCCCCAGTATGCAGTTGAAGCTCTGCCAGATGTGATAGTTGAAGATCCGACAGACAGGAGCCTCCGTCAGACATTCCCAGCATACCCTCACTACTCGTTTGGGCCTGCCCGGTCTGTCCAGCCTCCTCCCCTGCCATCTGATCCAGCTCGCCACCAGGTAGTGATCAGTTGACAGCTCTGCTCCTCTATTCACCCAAGTGTCCAAGACATACGGTCATAGATCAGATGAAACGGCTACAAAGTCAATCATCGATCTACGGCCTAGGGTGTCCTCATGCCATATGCACTTATGGGCACAGAAGTCCAACAACTGAACACCAATCGGGTTCAGATCGGGCAGGTCGTTCCTCCCAATCACACGCCTCCAGGTCTCACTGGCATTGCCCACATGAGCATTGATGTCCCCCAGTAAAACAATGGAGGCCCCTCATGGTGCACTGTCTAGCATCCCACTCAAAGACTCCAAGAAGGCCGGGTACTCTGAACTACCATTTGGCACATAAGCACAAATGACAGTCAGAGACTGTTCCCCGACCTGAAGGCACAGGGAAACAACCCTCTCATTCGCTGGGGAGAACTCCAATGTTAGCGTGCCGAACTGAGGGGCTACCAATAGCCCCATCCCTGCCCAGTGTGGCTCACCCTTGGCAACTCCAGCATAGAAGAGAGTCCAACCCCTCTCCAGGAAATTGGTTCCAGAGCCCAAGCAATGCATTGAGGTGAGCCGCTGCCTTTGGCTGCCACCCGATCTACAGTGCACCGGACGCTTACGGCACCTCCTGTGGGTGGTGGGTCCACAGGAGAGTGGTTTCGTGTTGCTCATTTGGGCTGGGCCTGGCCGGGCCCCACGGATATAGGCCTGGCCACCAGGCATTCACCGACGAGCCCCTCCCCCAGGCCTAGCTCCATGGTGGGGCCCTGGGATCCCTGGTCTGGGTGAGGGTACTCGGATACCTGTTTTTCCTTTCATAAGGGTTCTTTTGAACTGCTCTTTGTCTGACCTCTCATCCGGGACCTGTTTGCCTTGAGAGACCCTACCGGGGCAGTTGCCCCAACAACATAGCTCCACAAATCTCTGAGGCACTCAAACCCCTCCACCACGTTAAGGTGCCGATTCAAGGAGGAGCTCAGTGAGGTCATATCCCCGAAACCCTATCTCTGAGTGAGGTCAGATCCCCTGTATCCTCTCTCTCAGAGAGGTCGTATCCCCTGTATCTTCTCTCTAAGAAAGGTTGTATCCCCTATATCCTCTCTCTCAGTGAGGTTGCATCCCCTATACCCTCTCTCTCAGTGAGGTCACATCCCCTGTACCCTCTCTCTCAGTGAGGTCAGATCCCCTATACCCTCTCTCTCAGTGAGGTCACATCCCCTGTACCCTCTCTCTCAGTGAGGTCAGATCCCCTATACCCTCTCTCTCAGTGAGGTCAGATCCCCTATATCCTCTCTCTCAGTGAGGTCAGATCCCCTGTACCCTCTCTCTCAGTGAGGTCAGATCCCTTATGCCCTCTCTCTCAGTGAGGTCAGATCCCCTGTACCCTCTCTCTCAGTGAGGTCAGAGCCCCTGTACCCTCTCTCTCAGTGAGGTCAGATCCCTTATGCCCTCTCTCTCAGTGAGGTCAGATCCCCTGTACCCTCTCTCTCAGTGAGGTCAGATCCCCTATATCCTCTCTCTCAGTGAGGTCAGATCCCCTGTATCCTCTCTTTCAGAGAGGTCAGCTCCCCTATATCCTCTCTCTCAGTGAGGTCAGATCCCCTGTACCCTCTCTCTCAGTGAGGTCGCATCCCCTATACCCTCTCTCTCAGTGAGGTCAGATCCCCTGTACCCTCTCTCTCAGTGAGGTCAGATCCCCTATACCCTCTCTCTCAGTGAGGTCAGGTCCCCTGTATCCTCTCTTTCAGAGAGGTCAGCTCCCCTATATCCTCTCTCTCAGTGAGGTCAGATCCCCTGTACCCTCTCTCTCAGTGAGGTCAGATCCCTTATGCCCTCTCTCTCAGTGAGGTCAGCTCCCCTATATCCTCTCTCTCAGTGAGGTCATATCCACTATATCCTCGCTCTCAGAAAGGTCATATCCCCTATACCCTCTCTCTCAGTGAGGTCAGATCCCCTATAGTCAAGTAAAGTCAAGTTTATTTGTGTAGCACTTTTAACAATAAACATTGTCGCAAAGCAGCTTTACAGAATTTGAACGACTTAAAACATTAGCTAATTTTATCCCTAATCTATACCCTCTCTCTCAGTGAGTTCAGATCCCCTGTACCCTCTCTCTCAGTGAGTTCAGATCCCCTGTACCCTCTCTCTCAGTGAGGTCAGATTCGCTATACCCTCTCTCTCAGTGAGGTCGTATCCCCTGTATCCTCTCTCTCAGAAAGGTCATATCCCCTGTACCCTCTCTCTGAGTAAGGTCAGATCTCCTGTACCCATCTCTCTCAGTGAGGTCAGATGCCCTATACCCTCTCAGTGAGGCCAGATTCCCTATATCCTCTCTCTCAGTGAGGTCAGATCCCCGTGCCCTCTCTCTCAGTGAGGTCAGATCCACTGTCCCCGCTCTCTCAGTGTCTTTGTATCCCTTGTATCCTCTGTTTCAGTGAGGTCAGATCCCTTGTACCCTATCTCTAAGTGAGGTCAGATCCCCTGTACTCTCTCTCAATGAGGTCAGATTCCCTATACCCTCTCTCTCAGTGTCTTTGTATCCCTTGTATCCTCTGTTTCAGTGAGGTCAGATCCCTTGTACCCTATCTCTAAGTGAGGTCAGATTCCCTATACCCTCTCTCTCAGTGTCTTTGTATCCCTTGTATCCTCTGTTTCAGTGAGGTCAGATCCCTTGTACCCTATCTCTAAGTGAGGTCAGATCCCCTGTACTCTCTCTCAGTGAGGTCATATCACCTATATCCTCTCTCTCAGTGAGGTCAGATCCCCTGTACTCTCTCTCAGTGAGGTCATATCCCCTATACCATCTTTCTCACTGAGGTCAGATCCCCCATACCCTCTCTCTCGGAGAGGTTGTATCCCCTGTACCCCCTCTCTCAGTGAGGTCAGATCCCCTATACCCTCTCTCTCAGTGAGGTCATATCTCTTTGACCCCCTCTCAATGAGGTTGTATCCACTATACCCTCTGTCTGAGTGAGCTCGTATCCCCTATATTCTCTCTCAGTGAGATTTTGTCCCCTATACCCTCTCTCTGAGTATGGTCAGTTCCCCTTTATGCTCTCTCTGAGTACGGTCAATTCCCCTTTACCCTCTCTCTCAGTGAGGTCAGATCCCCTGTACCCTGTCTCTCATTGAGGTCAGATTCCCTATACCCTCTCTCTCAGTGAGGTCAGATCCCCTATACCCTCTCTCTGAGTAAGGTCAGATCCCCTGTATCCTCTCTCTCAGAGAGGTCATATCCCCTGTATCTTCTCTCTCAGTGAGGTCATATCCCCTGTACTTTCTCTCAGTGAGGTTGTATCCACTATACCCTCTGTCTGAATGAGGTCGTATCCCCTATACTCTCTCTCACTGAGTTTGTATCCACTATACCCTCTCTCTCAGTGAGGTCTTATCCCCTATACTCTCTCTCAGTGTGGTTGTATCCCCTGTACCCTCTCTGTCAGTGAGGTTGTATCCCCTATACCCTGTATCTCAATGAGATTTTGTCCCCTATACCCTCTCTCTGAGTACGGACAGTTCCCCTGTACCCTCTCTCTCAGTGACCTCAGATCCCCTATACCCTCTCTCTCAGTGAGGTCAAATCCCCTGTAACCTCTGTCTCAGTGAGATCAGATCCCCTATTCCCTCTCTCTGAGTAAGGTCAGATCCCATCATGGGCGATTGCTCTAAGATAACAAGGGAGGCTCAGCCTCCTCTAAAAATGACAAACATCGAATCATAGAAATATATGTGCTCAACCCAACTACAGTGCGAAATCATTCCGTTATAACTTTCCCCAGTTCGCCTAATGTGTGCGTGAGTTTTTCCCCCTCATGACAGCGCGATGCAGCCCAGATTAAGTGCACTTCAATGGCATTGGGAGCTCTGCACTTTCAATCTCAAAAGGCAAGACGGTTATTGGACAAATACTGCGAAAATGCCTGCCCACGGAGTCTCACGGACTCCCAGCCTCAGTGGACTTCAATGGCATTTGGGAGCTCTGCACTTTTCAATCTCAAAATTCAAGACGGTTATTGGACAAATACTGCGAAAATGCCCGCCTACGGACTCCGAGCCTCAGATGGGAGGGACATGGCAGTTTCCGCGAGGAGACTGGTGATTGGTGAAAGTGGCCGGATATTTTCTTTGATTGGCAGCTCGTTTCAACTATAGACAGGCAGTGGTGAATTTCAGTTCAGTCCCATGCGGATTCGCAAGTGCTGTGGTGTATTGTAAGAGATCAGCTTACATTTCGATTTCATTCATTACATACGGTTTCTACCAGCTTTTTTAGTTTGTATATATTTTCATTGTAAATAAAGTGTAAATAGGCAGCACGGTGGTGTAGTGGTTAGCGCTGTCGCCTCACAGCAAGAAGGTCCGGGTTCGAGCCCCGTGGCCGGCGAGGGCCTTTCTGTGTGGAGTTTGCATGTTCTCCCCGTGTCCGCGTGGGTTTCCTCTGGGTGCTCCGGTTTCCCCCACAGTCCAAAAACATGCAGGTTAGGTTAACTGGTGACTCTAAATTGACCGTAAGTGTGAATGTGAGTGTGAATGGTTGTCTGTGTCTATGTGTCAGCCCTGTGATGACCTGGCGACTTGTCCAGGGTGTACTCTGCCTTTCACCCATAGTCAGCTGGGATAGGATCCAGCTTGCCTGCGACCCTGTAGAAGGATAAAGCGGCTAGAGAAAATGAGATGAGATGAGATAAAGTGTAAATATAGTGTTGTCAAGTTTGCTTTCTTAGTTCCAGAAATTTCGTTTACTGAACTTGAACTTGAGGGGGCTAGTCAGCTAGCAAGAAAGCTGCGCACGGATGCCAAGCATTGCTGATTTAATTTTGGCGAAGCCATTTGCCAGTCTTCCTTTCGAGGAAAAAATTAAAATTAAAGAGCAGGGTAGACCAACGCCTCAAATTGACTTGGTGAAAAAGGTAGGGAATAATACTCGTTCCTTTCAGCTCTCTTGGTACGAGAAAGTGAATTGGCTAACAGCAAGTGACCCACATCAACAACAGTAAATAGGCTACTTTAGTAATATGTCATGGATGGACCAAAAATATAGAATCTATTTAAAATGTTTATGCTGAGTATATTATATTGAAATATATATTTTTCTGGATATGAATTAAACACAGCTACAATTTGGAAAAGATTTTTAAACAAAAACACAGCCGAGAACATTTCACACTACAGACCTGGATTAAAAGTGAAGGGTTATCAAAATTGTCAATAAAACACTTCTCAGTCAAAATAAGTAAAATATAAGGAAAGTGTCATTGAATGAAATGTGTGGCCCCCAGCTCTACTGCTGAGGTTCCTGACAAAGAGCTGCTTTCAATAATGATCAATTTTTAAACAACATGCCACAATTTTAAAATATAAAATGTTAAAATATACCCCTCCCCCCCCAACACCACCATCATGTATATTGGACAGTAGGCTAATGGGCCAAAAGAACCTGTTATTTCACAGTTTGTGACGCTGCCAACAATCAGCCATATCAGAGGCAAGAGTATGGGCAAAATTGATGTGTTTTTTCTTTTAAAATCTGGAAATATCGTAACCGACCAGCCTCCCCTGTTTGAAAGACTACCAGCCGCCACTGGATCCCATGTACTGTCTCTCTCAGAGAGGTCATATCCCCTGTACCCTCTCTTTCAGAAAGGTCGTATCCCCTGTACCCTTTCTCTCAGTGAGGTCGTATCCCCTATACCCTCTCTCTCAGTGAGGTCAGATCCCCTATACCCTCTCTCTCAGTGAGGTCAGCTCCCTATACCCTCTCTCTCAGTGAGGTCAGCTCCCTATACCCTCTCTCTCAGTGAGGTCAGCTTCCTATACCCTCTCTCTCAGTGAGGCCAGATCCCCTCTACACTCTGTCTCAGTGTGGTTGTATCCCCTATACCCTCTCTCTCCATGAGGTCATATCCCTTGTAGTCTCTCTCAGTGAGGTCATATCCCTTGTAGTCTCTCTCAGTGAGGTCAGATCCCTTGCATCATTGCTCTGTCTTGCATCCAGATGATGGAACAAATTTCCACAGGCTGTCCAAACTGTTACTGAAACTGTCACTGGCTATCTTCAAATGATAACTGAAGACCTTCCTCTTCACCAATTACTTAAATTCTCACTCTGTTGTTAAAAAAATCTTTGTCTTGTGTTTTTTCATCGTGTACTAACCTCTCCAACAGGGCTTTTAGGCTACATCCACACGACAATGGCAACGAGATGTTATTTAAAAATATATCGCGTCCAAATGGGCAACAATCAGTAAAATATCAGGTCCATATGGCAACGCAACGCTTGCTGAAAACGATGCAATACACATGCCACACCTCTAGGGGCGCTGTAAGACGGTCCCTTCGGAGACACCAGAACAATAGAAGAAGTAACGACGCATGCGCATAAACTATTATGCGCAAGACTTCATATTAGCCACAAAGTCAGGAAAATCTGTTTGTAAAATTACATTAATGACCAAATACAATGAAAAGTATTTTTCCAGTCTCACCTGTGAAAGGTAATCCCATGTGATCTCGTTTGGACAGAAAACCTGTTGGTACAGTTAAACGCAGCTAATCTTTATTCTCCGCTTTGACCTATCCAAAATGGCAGCGAGGATGACGTATGATTCTACGCAGAAGGCGGCATCTTCAATGGTCCGGAATAAAGTGAATGATACACGTTGATGGAATTAATTTGTTGTTTCTCACCTGTGAAAGGTAATCCCATGTGATCTCATTTGGACGGTAAACCTGTTGGTACAGTTAAACGCAGCTAATCTTTATTCTCCGCTTTGACCTCTCCAATATGGCGGCGAGGATGATGTATGATTCTACGCGGAAGGCGGCATCTTTAATGGTCCGGAATAAATTGGATTAATTTGCTCCTCTACGCCCTTTTTGAGGAATGTATTGTCGGACTTAAATCAACATCTGAAGAGGTGAGATCGCTCCTTTTTTCCCCTATTTTTGCTGGCGGGATTGCACCATTACACAATAAATATTCACAGTGAAAATATTTTGTAAGCGCGTTTCATGAACCAAGTTGTAGGATTTGTTGACAACTCGCATCGCAATGAGAAGATCATTGGCACTACTGGTGTTAAGAATCAGACCATTTCATAAATGAATATTTTGCTGTAGAGCTGCAGTGTTTGTACAATTGCATGTTTTTGCTTCACTATTACGGTCACTATTCTGCTTCTTGCATTACTACTGTGAACTAACACTGAACATAATAATAATAATAATAATAATAATAATAATAATAATAATAATAATATCCAAGCTCGTGTTTCACTCTCACTAGTGCTCTGTCAGGGTTTTTCCTGGTGATATTTGTTACACTTCTACCTGGCGTGAAGCACTCACAGTCATGTGGTTGTGACGTCATCGTAAACAAATCCGTTTTACTCATCCAGACGACTTCACAACGGCAACGTTGCCAGATCTTTCCACTCTGGAACCCGTTCTCAAAAAGATTGCGTTTTGGGCACCCAAAACGCCGGTGCCGTGTGGACACCAGGCCTAAACGATAAGCAATTGTATCGGAGTCACCTGAATCCGTTGCCGTGTGGACAGGGCCTTAGACTCATCGTCCTGATTGTACCTGAGCTAGTGAGCTAATATGAGGATGCTTTAATGTTAGAGACCACAAGCACTTCTGTCAGTGTCTCCGGATAAGGACCCATTTCAGATTCCATAAATGTGAATGTAAATGTTGGAGGAGACAGAGTGATGGAGGAGGAGACAGAGTGATGGAGGAGGAGACATAGTGATGGAGGACTCCACAGCTGTTTATTCCAGAAGAATCTACTCCACTGCTGAAAAAACATGTGGTGACAAAATTACTGCAGGTGTTCTCTTGTCTAATAATTTTGCTATAACGACCTCCAGGTGACCTCATGATGGATGGAAACAGGGAACATGACAGCTTCAAATAAGTGTGTGTGTGTTTTATACAGATGGGATGTCAGAACTAAAACACTAAAATTCTGACACCCCCCCCCTACACACACACACACGCACACACAGAGTGAGTGTATGAATGTAACTCTCAGTAACTAACAGAATGTGATCGCTCAGGGGTGGGTTTCCCAAAAGCCTCTTCACACTAAGAGCATCTTAACTAGGAGAGAGAATGTTCATTGTGATGCTTGCTCTACCATTTAACTATGATCTTTGTGCTATGAGGCTTTTGGGAAACCCACCCCTGATCAGTTCATACATCCACTGAACGGGAATCAGGTCTAATTTTATAATAGGAATGACAATTTTCTGCAGATCCATGGATTTCTGCAGTTTTGTTAGCCAAATGGGTTGTTCTTGTGAATCATCCAAATCCAAGGAGAAAATTTGGGTGTCGTCTTTCGATTTTTGCCGAGTCCCTCTCAGCATAGAAGTGAACTGCGGAACATTAGGAGCAAATCGCTTCTTTCTGTAACCGGAAAACCTTTTGAAAGCCATAAATTTTGCACAACATGCAGCAATTGGTTGACCCAAACTATCTTTCAATCTTTGAGCCAATCAGTGTTCTTGATACGTAGATATCGCTATTGCAAACGGTGGATTGATAGACCATGCTTTTGGCTGAAATCTAATGAGGAAAATAATGAAAACTCACACACGAGAACAAGAATCTCAAGTTCTTGAAATCAACAAGAAGTTAAAAATAAATTTTGGTGGGAATGGATGCAAAAGACAGTGATGATCAAGGTGAAAATCAATAGCAAAGAAGAGACAATCACAGAGAAACTTGAAAATTTTGTCAAGGAAGCCGATTGTCCCGGCTAAGTTTTATGCACATACTGCAATAACTTGATAAATTATGGGAGTCGAGGATGTGTTGCGATCATGGAACATGCAAAAATTAAGAAGCACGACGAAAAACTTGCTGTCAGACGAATAAACTATTCTCTTGGATCATCATTTTTCAAAACAAAGCCGAAGACTGATGATGCTCATGATGGCAGCCATTGGGGAACACTTGTGAAATCAACAGCTACAGATAACATGGGATCAGTGCCCCTGACAGCAATAGCAGATAGACGAGCTCATTCAGAGGTAATTATGAATTTTTATTGTCTCATGTCGGCTGATAATGCTTAAAAATGTACTCTTAGAGAAGTTCTATGATTTTTTAATGTATTCAAACTATTGATAAAAATACAGGGCCAAAAATACTCATCTGAGTCAAACTACTGCCAAATAAACAATGAAAATATAAAATAACAATGTTAAATATATATAAGTTAGACTCTAAATTGAGCGTAGGTGTGAATGTGAGTGTGAATGGTTGTCTGTGTCTATGTGTCAGCCCTGTGATGACCTGGCGACTTGTCCAGGGTGAACCCCGCCTTTTGCCCGTAGTCAGCTGGGATAGGATCCAGCTCGCCTGCGACCCTGTAGAACAGGATAAAGCGGCTACAGATAATGAGATGAGATGACATATATAAGTTCCATAGTATACAGTAGTATGATCAGTACATTATATTAACTCATCTCATCTCATTATCTGTAGCCGCTTTATCCTGTTCTACAGGGTCGCAGGCGAGCTGGATCCTATCCCAGCTGACTACGGGTGAAAGGCGGGGTTCACCCTGGACAAGTCGCCAGGTCATCACAGGGCTGACACATAGACACAGACAACCATTCACACTCACATTCACACCTACGCTCAATTTAGAGTCACCAGTTAACCTAACCTGCATGTCTTTGGACTGTGGGGGAAACCGGAGCACCCGGAGGAAACCCACGCGGACACGGGGAGAACATGCAAACTCCGCACAGAAAGGCCCTCGCCGGCCACGGGGCTCGAACCCGGACCTTCTTGCTGTGAGGCGACAGCGCTAACCACTACACCACCGTGCCGCCGAAGGTTATTATAATTAAAAGTATATTAATATTTGTCACTTATTGATTATTAACTGCTGAAATATGGGGCAGTTTTGTTGGATGAAATGAAATGTTAATACATTTCAGAAATACTTAGAGGAAAAATGATTGAATATGGAAATATTTCTATCATTTTGGGAATAACATACTCTAAAAATGTGGGTTTGATGTTGTCAGTCATTTTCTTGTACTGCATGTGAGAATCTTTTATTAAAATCTGATTGCATGAAATATTAAATTTTTATTAAAAATAGAGGTTTTGAAAGCCCTTAAAATTTGCTAAAACCTAGGCGCTTCGGGGACTTCACCCCCCCTTATCCCCCCACTAAGACCTGCGGCCCCCAGACCCCCGGCTCACTTTCAGCTGAAATAAGAATTTACTGTTGTCATGCCTGTTATAAGGGGTGTGGCCTAAATTAAAGCAGAGTTCAAACTGAGAAAAGGGGAGGGGCCATTTATCAATGTGATAAAAACAGAGAGCATGTTTATTCATTTCTCTTCTCACTCTCTCTAGCTATCTCACTCCCTGTCTGTCTGACTTCCTGTCTCACTCTCTCTGTCTCACTCTCTCTGTCAATACCTCTCCCTTTGATCAATAGCTAATTATCCATCAGCTGTGAGGAAGTGTTAATGAGTCGTGTCCCTCGTTAGAGCAGTTTTAGTGTCACTGATGCACCCTGACTCCCATAATGCACCTGGCTCATGCCATTCTGCTCCACATCATTCTGCTAATGGGCAATCTTGGACACTGGGGTCATTCAGTTACCATGGTAATGACCTCTTCCCCTGCCCTTCCTCTGTGGTCAAGCCTTATAGGAGGTATTATTTAGGGTGTGTGTGTGTGAGAGAGAGAGAGAGAGAGAGAGCGCACGCATATTTGAAGCTATCATTCCGTTGTAGCATTACACACACACACACACACACACCAAATAGGCCAAAGCTGAATGTGAAGTTTGTAATCTATAGTTTTTCTCTTTAACCAGAACTTTTGTCTCCACAAACGTCTTTATTTCCCATGAGGCAGGTGTGTGTGTGTGTGTGTGTGTGTGTGTGAGGTCTCTGGAGCAGGGTGTTTGTGGTCCAAACTGGACTGAAGGTTTATTATAATAATATGAGACGGATTGAGGACACACATGACTTATATCCTTATGCAAATATGCAACTTATTTAAAAAACTCTGCATATCAAATTCACACTTGAAATCCACTGAAAATCCTAACACACACACACACACACACACATCGTCATCACACAGCAGTTTTATTCGATGGAATGCTGATGGTCATTTAAGTGAAATCAAAAAAGCATGAAAGAATATAAATAAATAATAATTAAAATAAATAAATGTGTGAAGATAATTAAACAATGCATATTTGTTTGACTGTTTTTACTATTCTAAATATTTTATTACGATTAGAAAAATATTGAGGAATGAAGGTCACTTGGGGAAAATGAAAATGTATTTATTTATTTATTTAATCTTTTTACCCAAACCCGTTCAGCCTGTTACATGAGAGCCTCATTTCTCTCACATTATTTCAGTGTGACAGGAAGTTCTACCACGTGTTAACACTATTAGCCTAAAGCTATAATGGGAACAGAGTGTGGAGGTGAACATTAACAACAGCAGAAATATCACGCAAGAGATTTAGAACTTCAGAGTGTTTAAGAGGCTGAAAGAGTCTCAGTGCCTCTGTCTGTCTGACCATCTGTCTGTCTGTCTGACCATCTGTCTGTCTGTCTGTCTGTCTGCCCATTTGCCTGTCTGACTGACCAACCATCAGTCTGTGTCTGTCCGTCTTACCATCAGTCTGTCTGTCTGTCTCTCCGTCTGACTGTCTGTCTGACCATCAGTCTGACCATCTGTCTGTCTGTCTGTCTGTCTGTCTGCCTGTCTGCGCTGTTTTCTCTCTGATTCTGTCCATCTTCTGGGTTCCAACAGTCTCTTGGGTTTCACTCATTTAGCTTTCAGAGTCTCTTCAGTGCTCCTGAGATGGAGTCGGGTGTGCGTCATACTGTGTGTGTGTGTGTGTGCGTGCGTGCGTGCGTGCGTGTAAATGTGTTGAACATGGGTGGAGCCTCTAAAGGGTGTGGTAGTCGATTAATCCAGTACTCGTTATTTAAGCATCTCATTAATCAGTAAAAGTCTACTTCACATTCAGGCCTATAGCTGAGGGTGCCAATACTTTAACACTCCTGAAAACAGAGAGGATGGTGAAAGTAAAACTGACCTCTAACAAGCAGCCTTACATGTTTTGTGGCTGAAGCTCAGATAGTGTTTTATTGTGTGTAAAGTGCACTAGGTCAGGGCTCCAATCCCACTGTGCTCTGCCCTGTGTAGTGAACTCTCGCAGTGAGTCACTGTTCACGTGAGGAGCGTTCCCGGTGTTCAGAGTTGTGTCAGTGTTCATGAGAGGAGCGTTCCCGGTGTTCAGAGTTGTGTCAGTGTTCATATGAGGAGCGTTCCTGGTGTTCAGAGTTGTCAGTGTTCATGTGAGGAGCGTTCCCGGTGTTCAGAGTTGTGCCAGTGTTCACGTGAAGAGCGTTCCCGATGATCAAAGTTGTGTCACTATTCATGTGAGGAGCGATCCCGGTGTTCAGAGTTGTCAGTGTTCATATGAGGAGCGTTCCTGGTGTTCAGAGTTGTCAGTGTTCACGTGAGGAGCGTTCCCGGTGTTCAGAATCAAGTTACGCTGCTGTTTCAGTGGCGTCTCTGAGCTCCACATTCGGATTATTAACATCACTGCATTTATTTCACACATCTGAGGTTAGCAGATTGTTCAACAGCATCCAGACCATCAGCTTTACACACAAACTCATCTTTACACCTAAAAACATTCATCAGGGACAGAAAATACGGACTGAATAAGGAAATTGTTCATTTTTGCTGTTAAATAAAGAGACACTTTTAAACTGAAAAGTAAAAGACTAATATGATGATGTCCGAGTGTTGAAATACATCTAATAAAAGTCTAGTATACCACCAATACATCACTGCATGAATGGTCCTCGCTGTAATGATCACATTAATCACTGTGGGAATCGAACTAAATGGCTTTCAGCCATATTGCTAGTAGCATTATACATCCCTCCCGGCTCCAATAACAACAGGAGTGAAGCACTGAATGAACTCTATCAGCACATCAGTGAGCAGCAGACAGCCCACCCAGATGCTTTCCTCATCCTGGCCGGGGATTTCAACCATGCAAACCCCAAGAGCGTGTTTCCAAAACTCTATGGACACATCAACTTTCCCACATGTGGAAACAATACTCTGGACAATGTTTACACCATGCATAAAAACGCCTACAAAGCCCTCCCCCTCCCCCACCTTGGGGCCTCAGATCACTCCACTGTTATGCTAATGCCAGCATACAGGCCGCTGGTTAAAGTCACCAAACCAGCTACAAAGTAGATACGTGTGTGGCCAGAGGGGTCCTCAGAGGCACTCCAGGACTGTTTTTCCACCACTGACTGGAGCATGTTCAGACAGGCGGCCACCTACAACAACACTACAGATCTCCAAGAGTACACGGAGACCATCACTGCCTACATGAGGAAGTGCATGGACGACGTTATGGTCATCAGAACCATCTCCATTCAGGCCAATCAGAAGCCATGGCTGACAGGGGAAGTCCACAGGCTCCTGTGGGCTCGGAACGCCACCTTCAGAGCTGGGGACGAGGTGGGCCTGAGGACAGCTAGGGCCAACCTGTCATTAGACATCAGGGTGGCCAAGAAACAGTATTCCAGGAACATTGCTGACTATTTCAATGACAGCAGAGACACCAGGAACCTGTGGCGGGGGATTCAGACCATCACAGACTACAAGCCCTCGCCGCAGACCTGTGACAACTCCACGTCTCTGCTGAGTCAGTTGAACGACTTCTTCGCTTGCTTTGAGGCAGACAACAGCACCACAGCACAGAAGACCCCACCACCTCCCGGTGACCAGGTGTTGACACTGTCCCCAGACAGTGTGAGGAGAGCTCTCAGGATGACGAATGCACAGAAAGCCCCGGGTCCTGATAACATTCCTGGTCATGTCCTGAGAGACTGTGCCGAGGAGCTCACAGATGTCTTTACAGACATCTTCAACATCTCATTGAGTCAGGCTGTTGTCCCCACGTGCCTCAAAGCCACCACCATCATCCCGGTCCCGAAGAAGACGTCTCCCTCCTGCTTCAATGACTACCGCCCGGTCGCACTCACTCCCATCCTCATGAAGTGCTTCGAGCGGCTAGTCATGCAGCATATCAAGTCTGCCCTCCCCCCCCGCCCTGGACCCTTTCCAGTTTGCATATCAGTCCAAACGTTCAACTGATGACGCCATCTCCACTGCCCTCCACTCAGCCCTCACCCACCTGGACACAAAAGACTCGTATGTCAGAATGCTGTTCATAGACTTTAGCTCAGCATTCAACACAATCATTCCTCAGCAGCTCATTCATAAACTGGACCAGCTGGGACTCAACACCTCCCTGTGCAACTGGCTGCTGGACTTCCTGATGGGGAGACCACAGACTGTACGGGTCGGCAGCAACTCCTCCAGCACCATCACATTGAACACGGGGGCCCCCCAAGGATGTGTGCTGAGCCCCCTCCTCTTCACTCTGCTGACCCACGACTGCACACCAACATCCAGCTCTAATCTCTTCATTAAGTTTGCGGATGACACGACTGTGGTGGGTCTCATCAACAGTGGCGATGAGACAATCTACAGGAGTGAGGTGAGCTGCTTGGCCATGTGGTCCAAGGACAACAATCTCCGCCTGAACGTGGAGAAGATGAAGGAGATTGTTGTGGACTTCAGGAGAGTGCACACCCAGCATGCTCCACTATCTATCAATGGTGCTGCAGTGGAGAGGATGAGCAGCACCAAGTTTCTGGGTGTGCACATCTCTGAAGACCTGTCCTGGAGCAACTACACCACATCACTGGCCAAAAAAGCCCAACAGCGTCTGTACTTCCTCCGCAAACTGAGGAGAGCAAGAGCCCCGGCCCCCATCATGCACACATTCTACAGAGGCACCATCGAGAACATCCTGACCAGCTGCATCACCGTGTGGTACGGCGCCTGCACCGTGTCCTGCTGCAAGACTGCAGCGCATCGTGAGAGCAGCTGAGAGGATCATTGGTGTCTCTCTCCCTTCTCTTATGGAAATCTATAACTCCCGTCTCACCTGCAAAGCCATCAGGATTGCAGGTGACCCCACCCACCCATCTCACAGCCTCTTCAGTCTGCTGCCGTCGGGGAGGAGACTGCAGAGTCTCTGGGCCAAAACCAGCAGGCTCAAGGACAGTTCCTTTCACCAGGTGGTCAGGAGGCTCAACTCCCTCCCTGTTCTGCCCCTCCTCCCCCCTCTGCCCCCTGCCACAGATTCTGCTCGCACACCCCCCTGCCCCCCCCTTCAGCATCTGACATCATGTCACCCTCACAGTTCCCCCCAACACACACACACACACACACACACACACACACACACACACACACACACACACACACTCTCATCGTTCATTAACACACTGAACTCAGGGACTGCACATTTCACTTTACCTCGCTCATTTGCACTATTCCGCACTACCTCACCTTAACAGCCATTAGTTTATTGTTTATACTGCTTATTTCATGTTTACCTGCTCTACCTCAAGTGCCCTTGACTGTTTATTTGCTCCAATTTATATATGTGTGTGTGTGTGTGTGTGTGTGTGTGTATATATATAGTATATAATGAGTGTTTAGTCTATGTCTAGTTCTTATCTAGAGTGTTTATACTGTTTATATTGTTTATTTCAATTATTCTATTTTTATTTATTGCATTGCCTGTTTGCACCGTGGGTCAGAGAGGACTGAAATTTCATCTGTGCTGTATGTCGAGCATGTATAGCATATTTGACAATAAACTTGACTTGACTTGACTTTCATACTCATTATTCAGCAGCACAGAAAATAGCACCTGATCCAGCACACACTGGGATTTTAGTGTTTATAGTTTAATAAGGAGCTCTGACAGAGACTCGAGCACAACAGCTTACTGAAGCCATGAGATACTAAACAAAGGTCATCACTATTTGTACATCACTATTGTACTGTCGCTTTCCTTTTTGTACTTTCCACTTTTGCTTTCCTTTTTCCGTTTTTTTTTTCTTTTTTCAGAAGAATGCCGAGACTGGAAGCTTTCTTTTTTTTCTCCTCCTGCATAAAGACCACAAGCGGAGGCCATCCACATCAGATCTGCTTTAATATTGACAGATCTTCGATTAAGGTACATGAATCCTTTCATCATGGCACAACTTCAGCCTGTTCAGTGTGCTGAGTGCAGGATGTTTAGTCATTCTTCCTTCATCGCTAGTGATAGCTTTACTTGTGATAAGTGCAGATTAGTTAGCTTTCTGATGGAGAAGATTACAGTGCTAGAAGCGCGTGTCCAGGCTTTAGAGAAGGTCAGTGAGAATGAGAACAGTGTAGTTTCTGTAGGGGAAAGTCTGGATGCCCTAGGTGGAGTTAGTAATCCCCCAACTCTGGCATTAGAGCCCTTACAGCGGGGCGAATGGGTGACAGCTCGGCGGCATAAGCGTAGAGCCAAAGCTACTGCTGAGGCTCGCTCACGAGAGCACCACTCCTCTCCACTTCACGTGTCGAACAGGTTTGCTCTCCTTAGTGATGCACCCACTGAGAAACCTGAAAGAGCTCTGGTTATAGGGGACTCTATCATATGGCATGTGAAATTAGCTCAGCCTTTAGGGGCACCAGCAGCTTTAGTCAGGTGTATACCGCGAGCCAGGGTGCCAGACATAGCAGGTAATCTTAGGGTCCTAGGCAAGCACAGGTTCTCAAAGATAGTTATCCATGCAGGAGCTAATGATATATGCCTTCGTCAGTCTGAGGTTACTAAGAGTAACTTTGTAGAGGTGTTTAAATTAGCGAAGGCGATGTCCGATGCTGTAGTATGCTCTGGCCCCATCCCAATGCGGCGTGGCGATATAGCTTACAGCAGGTTATGGTCGCTGAACTGCTGGTTGTCCAGGTGGTGTTCTGAAAACAGTGTGGGCTTTATAGATAATTGGGCTAATTTTGAGGGCACTGCTGGCCTGTTAGGGCGGGACGGTATCCATCCCACTCGGGAAGGTGCTGCTCTCATTTCCTGCAGCATAGGTCATAGTCTCAGAACAGACCTAGGTAATTTCTGACAATCCAGAGCCAAGGCCAGGGAGCAGACGAACAGGCTAAACTGACTGTCTGCTAGCTGCACAGAGTCATCACTCAGGATCCACTACATCGAGACTGTGTCTGTTCCCTGAGCTCAACAAAAAAGTAGAAATATTCAGAGAGTTTGTTCCAGTAACCTAATCAATATAAAATTAGATCATACTGACTGTACAGCTGCTGCCAGCACCTTTGATCTAAAGGTGGGGCTATTAAATATTCGATCTCTTACATCTAAAGCGCTAATGGTTAATGAACTCATTACTGATCAGGAGTTTAATGTACTTTGTTTAACTGAAACATGGATTAAGCCAAATGAATATATACACTACCATTCAAAAGTTTGGGGTCACTTTGAAATGTCCTTATTTTTGAAAGAAAAGCACTGTTCTTTTCAATGAAGATCACTTTAAACTAATCAGAAATACACTCTATACATTGCTAATGTGGTAAATGACTATTCTAGCTGCAAATGTCTGGTTTTTGGTGCAATATCTCCATAGGTGTATAGAGGCCCATTTCCAGCAACTATCACTCCAGTGTTCTAATGGTACAATGTGTTTGCTCATTGCCTCAGAAGGCTAATGGATGATTAGAAAACCCTTGTACAATCATGTTAGCACAGCTGAAAACAGTTTAGTAGTGTTCAAATTAGCGTGGAAGGAGAGCTTCCTGAAGTATAGAAAAGCTCTTAGTGCTGCGAGATCAACATATCTCTCCTCCCTAATAGAAGAAAACAAAAATAATCCTAGATTCCTATTTAATACTGTAGCAAAATTAACCAGGAATAAGTCCACTATAGACACATGCACACCTGCAGTATGGAGTAGCAACGACTTCATGAATTTTTTAATGACAAATTTGAGAATATCCGACAAAAAATTCAAACTACTAATTTAAGGTCAGACAATGTAAGTGACCCTGTAGTTAACAATATAACTGTATCAGATCATCAATTAGAATGTTTTACTCCCCTTAGAGAAACTGAATTACTTTCATTAATCTCTGCATCAAAAGCCTCAACTTGTGTACTAGATCCCTTACCTACACGTCTATTCAAACAGATAATACCTGAAGTAATTGAACCGCTTCTAAAAATAATAAATTCTTCTCTTAGGATTGGCTATGTACCCAAATCCTTTAAACTAGCAGTTATCAAACCCCTGATTAAAAAACCTGACCTTGATCACTGTCAGCTGTCCAATTATCGGCCAATAGCAAACCTCCCCTTTATCTCCAAGATCCTAGAAAAAGCTGTGGCACAGCAGTTATGCTCATATTTACATAGGAATAACATCCATGAAATGTATCAGTCAGGATTTAGACCTCATCATAGCACAGAGACAGCACTGGTTAAAGTAGTAAACGACCTACTGTTGGCGTCTGATCAGAGCTGTGTCTCGCTGCTTGTGTTGCTTGACCTAAGTGCAGCATTTGATACCATTGATCATTCCATTCTCCTAGATAGACTAGAAAATGTTGTGGGAGTTAAGGGAATGGCCCTCTCCTGCCTCAGCTCTTATTTAACTGATCGCTATCAGTATGTTGATGTTAATGGTGATTTTTCTAGACATACTGAGGTAAAGTTTGGTGTTCCACAAGGTTCTGTCTTGGGTCCACTGCTTTTTTCTTTATATATGTTCCCTCTGGGCGATATTATTCATAAACATTGTATTAGTTTCCACTGTTATGCTGATGACACACAGTTGTATGTTTCTGCAAAACCTGATGAGAGACACCAGCTTAATAGAATTGAGGAATATGTGAAGGACATTAGACACTGGATGCTTATTAACTTCCTTCTGCTTAACTCTGACAAGACTGAAGTACTTGTACTCGGACCACATGCAGCTAGAAGTAAGTTTTCTGATTCCACAGTAACTCTGGATGGCCTTTCTGTTTCTTCACGTGCAGCAGTAAAAGACCTCGGAGTGATTATTGACCCCAGTCTTTCATTCAAAACTCACATTGATAACATTACCCAGATAGCTTTCTTTCATCTCAGAAATATAGCTAAGATAAGAAATTTAATATCACTACGTGACGCGGAAAAACTAGTTCATGCTTTCGTTCCCTCCAGGTTGGATAATTGTAATGCCTTACTGTCTGGATGTTCCAATAAGTGCATAAACAAGCTCCAGTTAGTTCAAAATGCAGCAGCAAGAGTCCTTACTAGAACTAGAAAATATGACCCCATCACCCCTGTCTTCTCCACACTGCATTGGCTCCCAATCAAATTTCGTATTGATTATAAAATACTACTATTGACCTTTAAAGCACTGAATGGTCTCGCACCACAGTACAGTACCTGAGTGAACTTCTGCTCCTCTATGACCCGCCACGCCTACTTAGATCAAAAGGTGCAGGCTATCTGCTGGTACCTCGTATAGTGAAGGCTACATCAGGGGGCGGAGCCTTTTCTTACAAAGCCCCACAGTTATGGAACAGCCTTCCAAGTAGTGTTCGGGAATCAGACAGTCTCAGTGTTTAAGTCTCGGCTGAAAACAGATCTGTTTAGTCAAGCCTTGTGTTAATGGTGTTTATGAGGTAAAGGTGTAGATCTGGAGGGTCCTCAGACAGAGTGTTTTGGTAAACTGGGATGTATGGATGCTGTCAGTCCCCACTCGCTTGCTCACTCGAGTTTGTTGACGGTGTAGTGGCTGCTGCTTTATGTCCCGGGGCCCCTCATGCCTGTGTTACATTCTGGCTCTCCCCTTTTAGTCATGCTGTCATAGTTAGTTGCCGGAGTCTCTGCTTGTACTCAGTGCAATATGTATACTGTTCCTACTTATTCAGGTGACATTGGGCATACTTAACAACCTGTGTTTTCTCTCTCTTCCCCCCCCCCCAATCTGTCCCTCTGAGTTACATGTTGGTCCTGGGATCGAGATGCTGAACCTCTTCTGCTCCTCGGACCTGCTTGATCCATCCTGGTGCCCTGTGTCTGGTTGGAGTCTCATCACATCGCTCCTGTGGAGGACGGCCCCATGTGGACAGTTGAAAGTCACACCTGGAGGACGCTCTGGACTCTTACAGTAATGCTTTTATGGCTGAGGACTACAGTTGACTTGTTAACTTTAGGACTGCAGTTGTCATGAACAGTTTTGCACTCAAGTTTCCATCAATGAAGAGCAGAGGTGGAAAGTAACGAATTACATTACTCGCGTTACTGTACTTGAGTAGCTTTTTTGTGTACTTATACTTTTTCAAGTAAATTTTAAAGAGTGTACTTTTACTTTTACTTAAGTATGTTTTCTTTTAAGTAGTGTACTTCGGTACATTTTACATCACAACCATTACTGAGTAAAAAAAAAATAAATAAAAAATAAAAAAAGGCTAAAACGGAGAAGCGGAAATGCATGGGCGTCGCCACCATTGAATGTGAAGGGGACATGTCCCCCTCACATTTCATAATTCTTCGTTTGGACCCCCCCACATTTAACATAAAATATGAGTTCACCCAGCGCCGTTTCTATTGCTTCGTGAAAGAATCCATTCCACTTGATCGATAAGAGAATACACAGACCACTGAAAATCCACTCTGGGGTTTCCGGGTGCTCCCTACAACAGCTCACCGCGCGCGAGTGAAGTGAATCTCAGCACGAGCACAGAAATGTTGGTGCAGCTGCTGGAAAGTGGAGGAGGTGACGTCATCCCCATTGCAACCTCACAATGTCTAGCTTTTGCTAAAACCTTATTCTTTTGTTATCTGCCCTCAAAATTAACCCTAGGACACGTTAAATTAATGTTCAACTAAACAGTGAAATAAGCTTAGCCTAATGGGGTATTCTTGATTGATGAATTGTTTGCAGTATTTGCTCCCAGACACAATGGACATAAGGACATTCTTTACAAAGAAGCGGAAAGTCAGTCAAAATTTCCCCACAGGACAGGGTTTTTTTTGTCCCAGTGGAAATGTTAGTGCAGTTAGCTGGCTAGTCAATGTTAGGAGATGTATCAGCTAGCTTAATGTTAGCTATCATTTCATTCAAACCCAGTAGGCCTGCCTTACTGTAATGCCAAGAATGAGGTCAAGTCTGCTCTGATGATATTTATTGATTCCTTGTTTTGTCTGGTCTTTGGCAGTTTTCTGGAAAGTAAGATGGGAAATCAGTGTCTGGGGAAGGAATAGTAGAGAGGAAAGCGATGGAGAGAGATGGATGTTATTCCAGGTGGATTGTGAAGGAAAGGGGGATAAAAGTTATGAAGTGGTAGAAATTGTGGTGGCACCAATATAAGAAGGAGTTATATCTATAAATCTATTTGTTATACTAATTTGTAAATGTTACTGTAGTACCGCCATTGCATGTAGGTTGACAAAACTGCACTTGTTCATTGTGTGAAGTTCTCTTTTATGTGTCGTTGCTTGACGCAGTGTGATTGTGCGTTATGAAGACTGCATGATGCCATGCCATTTTTGTTATGAGTATCGCTAAATTGGAAAAAAGTAAAATGCACCCACTGAAGTCACTGTTGGTGGTGAACAAAATTGCACCTGTTCATTGTGTGAAGTTATTTTTTATGTGTCACCGTTGCTTGACACAGTGTGATTTTGTGTTATGAAGTTTGCATGATGCCATGTCATGCCTGTTCATTGTGTGAGATTATGAATATTCTTATTTTTAAACAAACAGTTGAGTGTCACTATTGCTTGGCCCAGTGGCATGTTGTGTTACATCTAAAACTAAATAGAAAACACAAAATAAAAAGTAAAATGCACCCATAAAGTCATTGTTGGTGATAAATTGTGTCACATTCATCTCATTATCTTAGGCGTAGCGGTGGGTTTAAAAACAGGCTGATGAATATACGGACTAGTTGAATGAGGACTTATTGTTGAAAATTAATTAAAATTTTTCTGGCGGAGGACCCCCCGCCAGTGTGTCCCCCCCACATTAAAAATGCTTCTGACGCCCCTGGGGAAATGCGTTCTGGAAATGAATCACGGGAAGGACAGTTGTCGCGCGCGCGAGTCTCACACAGACGATGGCGGACATGCACCGGCGCTTTAAGGGGGGGGCTTCAGGGGGCTCAAACCCCTGGGCCACAGCCAATCAGGGGCCTTGTAATATTAATAAAATAATAAACTGTCAGAATCGTGGGCCTACATTAATGTACGGATAGAAATAAGGTTAGAAATAAATGAGTGCACAGTAGCTTGCTGTAAGAGACATGGTGGATGTGGTTCGTGAAACGAACACCCACAACTGGACCAGAATAAAATGTAACAAAATGTAACGTCACGCACGAAAGCGCGCCAAAGACTGCAGACTACTGAGACACAAATTTAGAGGCTTTGAAAGATGAAGCGTTCACATGTTAGCGGGGCGCATAAAAGGAAAAAAGAGAGAGATGCAGGTAATGATAGAATCGTTGCCTAAAGTCACAGACTTTTTTAAGGTAAGGATCACCAATCTGTTCAGAATATCAGCTACTTATCAGTGATCAGCCTACCAGCAGCTAGGCTATGTGCAGCTAGGCTAGATATGCTATGATCTGTCCAACAGTAAAATAAATCAGTTGTGATTTGAATACGTGTCGTGTGATTTGAGTTATAATCCTGTTAGTATAATAGCATATTTCGATGGGGATAATAAAATGTCTAAAACGGCATCTACTGAAGAAATTGATGAAAAGATTGTAGCCTATAATGTTCACAGTTTGGGCAGCAGACAGAGTAAGCATACTGAGGGGAACAGCAATACAAAGCTAGCGCAGATCCACATTTCTCGCTAGCTGTGTTGGGTGTGTTGTTAACCCGTGTGGATTTACGTGAAATACTTGAGAAGTTCTGTGGTCAAGACAACGTTTTAAGGTAAGGACGCTTGATTATTAATGTTTGCCCGCCGTGGCTTGTTGTTGACAAAAGGCCCACACGATTTTGCCTTATGCAGCTACTGCTAGCGTCATGCTTTGAACTAGGTTAAGCTCATTTGCGCTAAAGGATGGGTTTATTGAAGGACTTTGATGTAGCTAGTTTCTTTTTAAAAAATCGTATGCTCAAAACAGTATGCCCGTGTTCATCATGTTTAACTTTTTTCTTGATGGAGTGCGTGAAATATTGTTGAGTGGTATTTCGATGCAGTCATGTCAAAAAGGCAGTTGAATGCATGGTCTTATTCAAGGAGAAGGAAGACTTGCATGATGCTTGAACATAGATCGGTAAAATAGACCCTAGTAGGACTTGGTTTCGTGTATTTCAGTCTGTAGAGTTATGAGTTTGGCCGCTGTCCATGGTGTTTACGTTTCATGTGGCCGCCGAGCCAAGTACCTTCATCATCATCATCATGTCCCCTGTCAAAAGTTAAACTCTCTAGGGGTGCTTCTGCTGTAGCAGTTGCAGCAGTTGCTCAAAGTTTGATTTGTCCATCATCATACGTCTTATCTGTTGGGTGTCTATGCCCAGCAGATTTTCCCATTTCGTCCATTTGTAACCATTTTTGTCAAACAGGAGCTGCTTTTGCACTTGGTTATTGCCCATCCGGCAAACATGAGCAATATATTTTAGTTGTTGTACGTAGCAGGATAGTTTTATATCCTGGGTTCCTGGCAGTTTCCGGAGGTCAGCATTGGACATCTTGTAGCTCCAGTCTATATCTTCATTTGTAGTGTTCTTTTGGTCAGGGGCATTCTTTCGTTTATATCCACCTTTAATCATTTTCCTTAGGAAGCCGTGCCACACTACCTCAATTTTGTGAATTTCACTGGATGATAGTTGCCATGCCTGTGTGCTGTACAGGAGACAAGATCGAACGCATGCCACTAGGAACTTTATACGGGTTTTTAGTAGTATTCGGTGGTCGGTTAGAACGTGTTTCAGTTCATTCCATTTCATGAATGCAGCACTTATCCTAGCATGCAGGAAGTGTGAGGATTCATCACAGTTGCTGACATTATAACCAAGATATTTAAAGGTGCGGACGTTTTTAATATTAGTGCCGCCAAGGGAAATGATACTTGGTTTACATTTGATATCCTCATTGACGTTAAAAGCCATTGTTTCTGTTTTGACATATGATATTTGTAAACCAAAGCGGGTGTAGGTCTTATCATACAACTGAAGAATATTCTGAAGCTCCTCGATGGATCCAGCGAGTATGGCCTGATCATCTGCGTATAGAATCTCTGTTATGCAACCCTCTCCTGATGCTCGTGCTTTCGTACGCATTTCTCTTGTGGATACCTCATTTGGAATGCAATATCTGAACTTGAAGCCTGTATCTGGGTACAGTTTTGATATCTCATGCTGTGCAATCCTGACAACAAAGTCCATATAGATATTTAAAAACTGATGGCGATTCTAGGGCACCTTGTCTTGCAGTAAATGTTTGTTTTCATGCCGCCGAGCTATTTTTATGTATTTTATTTTTTAAAAGGACTTGTCTGTAGGTGTGTGTGTTTTATGTTTACAACACATAGGTCTACATTAGCGCACGCGCACTTGTGTGGTTATCTCTGGCCATGCCCCTGCGTGAAAGTTACGCAGTATCACTGTCCTGTCCGTGGTAATAATCAGAACCGGCTCTGTAATGATAATGCGCGCGTTCTTCTCTCCCTCTGTGGTCGGATGTGTTGAGCGATGTGAGCGTGGGCCTTGCGCAGCTACGCTGAGCCAAACGTAACCTATTGTAGGCTTCTAGGCTAATTACGCGCTTACACTGTAAATGCTTGACACGTATTGCAAATAAAATAAGAGTGTTTTCCTGGCCAACGGTAAGGGTAGGGTTGACAGGTAGCCTATGAGGGGCCTAGCCCCTGGGCCACGGGTGTTGATAAAGCGCCCCTGCGGACATGGAGGAGACCGAGGAACCTGTGGTGGACGACCCTGCAGAAAACGCAATTTCTTCCAGTAATGAAGTGCACCCCTGGCCCTACATACGTGATCACTTCAGCTTCGTAGAGAAAAGGGGTGACAGTTTCATTATGCAATGCAGATTGTGTGCCCAAGAAGACAACCATTGCGGAATACAAAAATTCGACGTCTAATCTGCGCAAGCATGTTGAGGTAAGTATTGTCATTGGCATCATAATCACGGGTGCAGATAGAGGGTGGGACAGGTGGGATTCGTCCCACCCAGATTTAAATTCACCTCGTTCGGTCCCCCCCCACTTATAGGGAGGAAAAAACGTCTATGCTGTCTTTCTTTGCATAAGGCAAACCTCACGGAAAAATCAAAAGACTAATTACCATTCGGTTTATTGAGGTGCACAGCAGTGTATACATAGTTGCAACAACTCACATAAAACAAAACAAAGACTGATATTTGGTTGGTTGAGCTGCGCAGACTGCACAGGTTGCGAGCTCGAGCTTGGCTGCTATGGTTACACACAACAAGTTTGACAGGCATATCGGGGTTGGGGTTGGTTTGCTGGCAGCTTTGTCCTCCCCAGTTTTTTGTCCCCCCAGTTTTTTGTCCCCCCCAGTTCAAAAAACGTATCTGCGCCCCTGATCATAATGTTTCCTTTCCATAGTAAAACCGACAATAAGCTGGTTATATTCCAAAAATAGTGGATGGCATTGCTAATGTTGAAGTAGCAACCTGTTGGTACTGTAACATAACGGTAACTAGTCTGTTATTCGGTTGGCTAATCATGCAAGCAAGTTAGCTTGCCAACCTGACGTGATCAGTCCTCCTACCATTCTACATCCAACAGGCCAGAAAGGAATACTAAGCAAAACAAATAATGTTTGAATTGAATTGTTCAATAACACACAGTGCACACAGGCAAGCTACGAGATTTCGGTGCAACATTTCACTTTCATATTTCGTGTACAATGCTTTGTGTGTGGTCAGGGCGATGTAAACGACATGACTGTGTGTATTGACCTTTTTTGTTTGTCTCAGTTTTAATGCAGCATTATCCTAAGCATTCAATTTGATACACTTCCTTTAAATAAAACATCTGGGTTGAGATGTACATATATCCTTGTTTCCTCTTCTTTTTCATTTTTGCACAACACAATGGAGGCAGAAAACACCCATTGTTAAAAGTAACGTTTTACTTTTACTCAAAGTACATTTTAAATGATCTACTTTTTACTTTTACTTGAGTAGATTTTTTGTCTGGTAACTTTACTTGTACTTAAGTAAAATTTCATCAGAGTAACAGTACTTGTACTTGAGTATAATATTTTAGTACTCTTTCCACCTCTGATGAAGAGTTTATAACATCAACGAAACTGACTTCATGTTAAAACTGTTAATGTTATAGTCATGCTGTCTGTTGTTGCCCAAATGAGGATGGGTTCCCTTTTGAGTCTGGTTCCTCTCGAGGTTTCTTCCTCATGTCGTCTGAGGGAGTTTTTCCTTGCCACCGTCGCCACAGGCTTCATCATTGGGGATAGATTAGGGATAAAATTAGCTCATATTTTAAGTCGTCCAAATTCTGTAAAGTTGCTTTGCGACAATGTTTATTGTTAAAAGCGCGATACAAATAAACTTGACTTGACTTGACTATTTATAGGTCATAGCCCATGTCCCTGATTGTTTCTGTTGGAACCCTGCGTGAAAAGGAAATTCAGTACAGGTACCTGGAAATGAGAACTTTTACGAACCGTAAATCAAACGAATCAAACGTCAACTATTTGTTTGACTGGAACAGGGTTAAGTACGAATCTGAATTAATCACACATTACCTGTTGTCCCCTCCCTCTGCCCATCTGTCTGTCTGTCTGTCTGTCTGTCTCTCTCTCTCTCTCTCTCTCTCTCTATCGGCAGGTCTCTCCAGACTGTGATGAGGTGTTAGTGAATGGTAAAGAGATGAGGGGGCGTGTCTCTGTGCAGGTGAACTTTACGTACCTGTATCTGAACAGTCAATTAGAGCTGAGTGTCTGGGTGCCACGGTTACCGCTGCAGATCGACGTCTCTGATGTGGAACTGAGTCAGGTGAAAGGATGGAGAGTCCCCATCACTGGAAACAAGAGGTGTGGGTGTGTGTGTGGGTGTGTGGGTGTGTCAGTGTTCTAGGTCCAATCACTCTCACAAAACATGACACACACAGTCATTTAAACCACAGAGGATCCACCGTCAACACCTTCATTCCCCCACTGCATTGTGTGTGTGTGTGTGTGTGTGTGTGTGTGTGTGTGTTATTACCCTTAAACATTCCCCTTGGCCTTCACTCTCTCTGTTGAACTAATTTTTCAATTTGCCCAATTTTTGTATCTTGGTGGCTTTAAAAGGTACACACACACACACACACACACACACACACACACCGCTCTTCAAGATAGTATGAAATTTTGAGTAATAACACTCTTCTACACAAAGAAATGGAAGAAGGGCACACACACACACACACACACACACACACACACACACACACACACAAATTTAATCAATGGAAAGTTAATTAAACGGACACTATTTATTGAGAATGTGGTGTCTGAGTTTAAGATCATCATCTTTTCAGTACAGCTTATGATATGATGTGTATATGTTTAGTGTTGAATTTCAGCAAGTATCAATTTTGAATATCACGTGTGACAGTGTTGAATATCAGGGTGACAGTGTTGAATATTGGTGTGTGTGACGGTGTTGAATATCGGTGTGTGACGGTGTTGAATATCAGTGTGTGACGTGTTGAATATCAGTGTGTGACGGTGTTCAAATTCGGCATGTGACGGTGTTGAATATCTGTGTACAATGGTGTTGAACATTGCTGTGTGTGATGATGTTGAATATCGGTGTGTGACGGTGTTAAGTATCGGCATGTGATGGTGTTGAATATCACTGTCATGGTGTTGAATATCGGCGTGTGACAGTGTTAAGTATCAGCATGCGTCTGTGTTGAATATCAGTGTTAAATATCAGTATGTGTCTGTGTTGTATATTGCCGTGTGACGGTGTTGAATATTGGCATGTGTGTGTTGAATATCAGTGTGTGTCAGTGTTGAATTTCAGGGTGTGACGGTGTTGAATATTGGTGTGTGTGACGGTGTTAAATATCGGCATGTGACAGTGTTCGATATTGACGTGTGACGGTGTTGAATATCGGTGTGTGACGGTGTTGAATATCGGCGTGTGACGGTGTTGAATATCGGCGTGTCGGTGTCGAATATCAGTATATGTTGGTGTTGAATATCGTTGTGTGATGGTGTTGAATATTGGTGTGTGTGTCACTTTTGAATATAGGCATGTGACGGTGTTGAATATCGGTGAGTGACGATGTTGAATATCGGCATGTGAAGGTGTTCAATGTTGGCATATGACGGTGTTGAATATCAGTGTGTGACGCTGTTGAATATCGGTGTGTGTGTGTGTCGGTGTTGAATATCGGCATGTGACAGTGTTGAATTTTGGTGTGTGTGTCGGTGTTGAATAGCAGCATGTGACGGTATTGAATATCAATGTGTGTCGGTGTTGAATATCAGCCTGTTTTGGTGTTGAACATTGTGTCTGATGGTGTTGAATATCGGTGTGTGTTGATGTTGAATATCGGTGTGTGTGTTGGCGTTGAATATCGGTGTGTGTCAGTGTTGAATATCGGTGTGTATGCGGTGGTGTTGAATATCGGTGTGTGTCAGTGTTGAATATTGTCATGTGTGACGGTGTTGAATATTGGTGTGTGACGGTGTTGAATATCGGCATGTGACGGTGTTGAATATCGGCGTTGAATATCGGCGTGTGACGGTGTTGAATATCGGCGTGTCGGTGTCGAATATCAGTATATGTTGGTGTTGAATATCGTTGTGTGATAGTGTTGAATATTGGTGTGTGTCAGTTTTGAATATAGGCATATGACGGTGTTTAATATCGGTGAGTGATGGTGTTGAATAGTGGCATGTGAAGGTGTTCAATGTTGGCGTATGACGGTGTTGAATATCAGTGTGTGATGCTGTTGAATATCGGTGTGTGTGTTGGTGTTGAATATCGGTGTGTGTGTTGGTGTTGAATATCAGTGTGTGTGTGTGTGTGTGTGTGTATGTGTGTGTGTCGGTGTTGAATATCGGCGTGTGACAGTGTTGAATATCAGTGTGTGTCAGTGTTGAATATCGGCATGTGACAGTGTTGAATATCAGTGTGTGTTGGCGTTGAATATCAGTGTGTGTCAGTGTTGAATATCGGTGTGTATGCGGTGGTGTTGAAAATTGGCATGTGTCGGTGTTGAATATCGGCGTGTGACAGTGTGGAATATCGGTGTGTGTGTGTGTGTTTGTGTGTGTGTTGGTGTTTTATATCAGCATGTGACAGTGTTGAATATAAGTGTGTGTGTGTGTGTGTGTGTGTCGGTGTTGAATATCGGCGTGTGACAGTGTGGAATATCAGTGTGTGTGTTTGTGTGTGTGTGTGTGTGTGTGTGTTGGTGTTTTATATCAGCATGTGACGGTGTTGAATATCGGTGCTTGTTTTAAATCCCTTCAGGCCGACCCGGGACAGCGAGGATGATGATGATGATGAGCGTAAAGGGAAAGGATGCACGCTGCAGTATCAGTACGCTCTCGTTCGGGTTCTAACACACTTTGTGGCTGAACCGAGTGACCCCACTGATGACCTCATCCACATGCTGGGTCCTGATTGGTCGGCAGACATAACAGACCTGGTATTGGATTTCCTGAAGGTGGAGGATGAGCGAATTGCACGACTCACAGATGGAAGAGTGTTAATGGGGAGGGACCTGGGCATCACCACAATACAGGTACACAAACACCACACACACACACACACACACACACACACACACACACACAGAGTCACATGCTCCATTATAAAAGGGTGCACATACTTATGTAACCAGTTTATTTGATATCTTTTTCTTTTGTAGCACAACATCAAACAAACAGGAAGCTGATTAGCATTAATCTACATGTTAATAGTCGTGTCACTTGTCTTTCAGCTCGACTCTTTCCCCTCGACACACAGCTCAGTGTTCCACATTTAAACTGTTTAACGCGAACAGACGAGCTGCAGGTCGTTACAGATGGAAGAATTTAACCCTCCTGATTGGTGTTTAGTCTGGAATCCTGGAGGAAACATAAACGTTGTGCCGTGTTCGGGGCTCAGCAACTCGCAGACGAACCCGTTTAACGAGTTTTAATGAGGTTCAGGATTAAAGTCGGAAGTCACAGGACTGTAGTGACACAATCGCACAGGAAAGTCTCACCTGATCAACTGTTAATGAGATAATGAGAATACCAATTAAAGCTGCAGCACGCCATCCCACCCCTCCCCCACCCCGTCCCCTCCCCAACACACACGTCTGCTGTAGTTGTGTTATTTATATCTGCATGTGTTTATGTTTAAATGATCAATAATTATTATCGATTATTAATTAAAAACAATTATTTTAGCACAAAAAATTTTTTGTATAAGAAGAAAGATTTATGGGCGTCACGGTGGTGTAGTGGTTAGCGCTGTCGCCTCACAGCAAGAAGGTCCGGGTTCGAGCCCCGTGGCCGGCGAGGGCCTTTCTGTGTGGAGTTTGCATGTTCTCCCCGTGTCCGCGTGGGTTTCCTCCGGGTGCTCCGGTTTCCCCCACAGTCCAAAGACATGCAGGTTAGGTTAACTGGTGACTCTAAATTGAGCGTAGGTGTGAATGTGAGTGTGAATGGTTGTCTGTGTCTATGTGTCAGCCCTGTGATGACCTGGCGACTTGTCCAGGGTGAACCCCGCCTTTCACCCGTAGTCAGCTGGGATAGGATCCAGCTCGCCTGCGACCCTGTAGAACAGGATAAAGCGGCTACAGATAATGAGATGAGAAGATTTATGTCAATAAACAGGGTGTGGCTTAATATTCTATTGAGCACACTTGATTGACAAGTCTGTGTCTGAGACTCCGCCTGTGATGAGACTCGAGCAGAGAATTATAGTTTTACAGAATCGTGATGGTTTGTTAGGTTGGATTTCCCTCGCTAACGCTCTCTCCGTTGGCTTTTTCCGTGTATTAGTGACGCACACTGCTCACACTTCCTGTTTCTTGCCTGTCCTGCTCACAAAGGCATCTGAATTTAATTTAAAGTTTGTTTATTATGGTTTGGAAAATGACATCGATGTAAATCTTTGTCTCAGATCAGTTCTCTGGACCTTTGGAAAAGGCGTTCTTTATTCCTCGTGTTCTGAGGACCTCTTTTAGAGTTATTTATTTATTTATTTATTTTTTATGAAGCTATACTCCATATTTATTTTTTATTTGCAGGTGATCTCTCCGCTGTCGGACTCGATCCTGGCAGAGAGGACGATCACAGTGCTGGATGATAAAGTCAGCGTCTCTGATCTTGTTGTTCAGATCTTCAGCTCTCTCTCGGTCTCCTTTCAGCTCAGTCCACAACACAACAACGCCATTTATATCACTGCTACTGCTAACGACCTGCTACACACACACAAACAGGTGAGACACACCTCCTGTAAGCCTAAAGTCCACATCCTGGGCTCGTTTGTGGGTGGGGCTTACATTCACAGGTGAGAACCAGCTGGCTGTAAGAACTTCGGTACTAACGGTGCAGTCTCCTGACGGAACCTTGGAATTCATCAAACTGGACAAACTGAAATGATGTTAAAGTGAGGAAAAGTGATTGTGACTTGGTGAGGAGTGAAACCTCAAACCATCTGTAAGTCCTACAAATTATTCAGGGTTTCCTCCAAGCAGCCCCTCCAGAGTTCCTGGTTCTTGAAATGATTCCTCTTACATGTGTGTTTTTCTGGCTCTAATGCCTGAGTGTGTTTACAGGATGTCAGTGTGAGCAGATCGTCCGTGTGTCGAGTCTGAAGTGTTTGTTTTGTTTTCACACTGATGAAATTAAACGGACAAACGAGCTTGAGAACCGTCTGAGGTGCACTTGGCCCATCAACATCCTCATACAGACAGAACCGAGTGAAACAAACCTTTCCCAAGCGTGTGGAGAAACCAGAAAACAACCCAAACACAAAACACGGAGCCAGCGCTAAATAAACAATTAGATCATTATATACAGTAAATAATGTGTTTAAAACATTTTATGTGTCGCATCCACACGGAGTTTGTTATTTTCTGTGTGTGTGTTGGTCCAGATCTCCTGAACGCATGGTGTTTGTGTGGCGCTACAGCTCTGTGATGTGGCTTGGTTTATCAGCTCACTGAAAAACCTCTAAAACCCAAAACTAAAGGCCCAATATTTGATTCACTTCCTGCAGTGAGTCGATTCAGATTCGAATCACTTTCTCATGAGAGTTCACCTGGAAGTGAGCTGAGACTTCCTCTCTCAGACCCCTGTGAGATTGCTGTGTTCTCACTTCACTAAAGAACCACACCAAGGTGAAGAACACACCAGGGTTCTAGTGAGACACACTAAACACTGTGACGGCTGATGACCAGAATCAGATGATCAGACTGAACATTCCTCTTTCTGTCTCTCTTTCTTACAGGAAGCAGTAATCAGCACATGGATTCAATACAGCGACGGCTCTGCTACGCCCCTCGACATCTATGACCCTAAAGACTTCACGCTAGCTGTGACCTCACTGGATGAGAACGTGGTCTCCACCAATCAGGATCAGCTCCACCCCTGGCCCATCGTGACTGCTGAGCATGAAGGTCAAGGGTCACTGGTGCGTGTAGAGATGCTGATCTCTGAAACGTGTCAGAAGTCCAAGAGGAAGAGTGTGTTAGCGATGGGTGTTGGAAGTGTTCGGGTTAAATTTGGCCAGGAAGAGAAGAGTCTGGTGCAGGGGGAGGGGGGATACAGCGATTTGGACACTGATAAACATAAACACGATGTCCAGGTTTTAGAAGAAGATCACGATGATGATGGAGAGGGATGGAAGTTCACAAACGCAGAGGAAGTTGCGCTTAGGAAGGTCAGCACCACTACAAAGTCGGCCATAACCAGTCAGGGGGGCAATAACGAAGCAGTGGGGGAGGAGCTAATCAATAACCCCACCCAGGATGAGATCCCGAGTGACGAGCTCACCTCAAACCCACGGCGTCTTTCAGACCTCGAGATCGGCATGTACGCACTGCTCGGCGTCTTCGGCCTTGCCATCCTCGTCTTCCTCATCAACTGCATCAGTTTTGCCTTCCGCTACCGACACAAACAACTTCCTGTTTTGGACCGTGGCACTCTTAACCATGCTCATGACTGGGTATGGCTTGGGAATGGGGCGGAGCTTCAGGATCAGCATCATGGTGATACCGAGCTCACTACCACAGCCGTTGACCGCAACGAAGGTGTCGAGGAAAGCAAATATTTGCTGAACCTGAACGGGGGCGGGTCTCAGAAAAGAAGCACCACACACACACAGGAAGGGGCGGAGCCGAGCATGAAAAAGAGAGTGAAATTCACACCTTTCACAACAGTCATGACGGACGAGAGCACGGCGTATGCTAATGTGGTAGGAAACGAAGATGATATAAAGTGGGTGTGTCAGGACGTGGACGTGGGGACATACATGGAGAGACTGCAAGACAATCTGTGAACAGAGGAATAAAACAGAGGGGACAGAGAGAGAGAGAGAGAGAGACACTCGATACAAACTCACCTGTAATGCCTTTGCATGGAGGAGGAAAAATTCACACACGCTGGAGAGAGAAAGACGCGAAAAAAACCTCATGAAAATAATGAAATGAAAGATGAACACATAAAAGTTTATTCTTTGCCCTTATTTTATAAAGGGGACATTTAAATACACAGATAGTGAAAAAAGCACAGAGTGAGAAAGAAAGAAAGAAAGAAAGTCCAAAAGCAACAAAGAGAGAGAGAGAGAGAGAGAGAGAGAGACTTTGGTTTTTATTGAAATCGATTTCTTATTGTTTCTGTTTTTATTTTGGTTTTGAAGTCACTGGTTTTGTTATTTATTGATAGGGAAAGTAGGTCAGCTTTAGATTGGAACCTGCACACTGTTCACTCCTGACAGAGGACAGGAAATATCCCACAATGCACTCCAGTGGGAGTGCGGAGGCGTGGCGTGTACAGAGTAAAGCCACACGCTGTAGGGAACGTTACTGATTCACAATTAACAGAAATTCTAAACACTGGTTTCTTAGAGAACTTTCAGACCTCGTCCACACATGTACAGATATTTCTAAAAAGGTAGTGTTAAAACAGACATGCGTGCGCGCACACACACACACACACACACACAGTGCTTTTGAGGAAATATCTGTCCACAGGAAACTGATCTGTAAACAGTCATGTGATCCCACCAACGCAGTGACGGAACGCCGCTGTTAAAATGTTTTAGTACCGTTGAAGGTTCTCCTGGAAGACAGCATGTCCTACGGGTCTGATCCTAAACCTGGGGTCTCAGGAGCGGTGTTTTAGGTGTTTTCAGACCAGCAGAACTTTCTCATAGTTCTTAGAACTGTTGGAGGAAGTTCCCCTTTTTTCTGTGTCGCACTGCAGGAACTGAGGACCATCGTAGAATTTAGAACACTGTTTTGAGGGACTTTTTTTAGCTCCTACTTCAGCGTAGATTCTCTCCCAGCACAAGAGGAACCGTGAGTGATGTAAGTGTGGTGATTGGTCCAGGTGACAGGACAAACACGTGAGCCAATGCAGGCTGCGCTATGCAGCACCATAAACCGCCATCTGTGTAAAATGTGAACCAACAGCTTGTAACATTAGCAAAACAACCCACAGATGAAAAGAGCGACGGTGAAGTCCGGGCTTTACTGAGCAACTTTCTGACGGAGGAAAACAACACGATGCTTTGTGCCAAGTCTATAAAACAATAATCCACACTCGTGCTCAGTAAACATGCTTTCAACAACCACTAACTATTTTCCACTGAGAATCAAGAATTCACTCTTTATAATGTAAAATAAAACATTTACAGTCAGCATTACCCCCCCTCCCCCCCAGCGCAGTGGAACGGTCCGTTTCTGTAGAAACATGTGACTGAAACATGCACATGGAGTCGACAAGTTTAAATCCCGATGTTGTAGTTTTCAATTTTCACAGAAACACAAGAACATTGATGGACAAGACACACATTCAGATGAAAACAACAAATAAACTAGTGACGTCGCTATAGCAACCGTCAGCCTGCTTACGTCACTGCAGCGTTCCTGCTGACGGTGCGAATGTGAACAGAAACAGGTGGTGTACTGTAGAGGGTGTGGTTCTCAATGAGACCCCCAGGGGGCAGTTCGTCTCTGTGAGACCCGAGAACTGTTCGGTTTGAGACACGCAACAGATGCACGCAGGGTCACGTTCCTTTTAAAACGTCTCCATTCTGAAAGAGCTTTTCCACACTGATTTTGTTGTGGATGCAGAGAAACAAGCGTTTGCGTAAATATCCGTACACGTGTGGACGCAGCGTGCGGAACTCCGAGGCGTGTAGAGAGTGATGTCACCGCTGCAGAACTCCGCGTCCATCCTGCAAGGCTCTGATGAGCTCACACTCCTCACACACATCAGAGCCTTCATTAGAGCGTAAGATTAGATCTGCTGCTGAAATTAGAAACGTTTTTAACCCCAAACTGGTTCAGCTGTAAAAAAGTGAAACTCCTGAGTGAATAATTCCCAGAATGCACTGAGAAAGCACGAGTCGTGAGTAATGGAGACGTTTTGGATGCTGAGGGACAGGAGAGTGTGATCAGTGTGTGCAAAATGCCGAATGAAGGAAAGGAGTGAAGGAAGATCGGTGAGGAATCGAGGACAGAAGAAGGATTTGATCTGATCAGAGTTCTTTTGACGCAGCAGCCTGTGTTCAGGAAAACTGATCTGAGATCAGCGTTTAATCCACTGAACTGTGTAGCAGCTGATTCACACAGACTGAGTGACTGACTCGGGATCAGTCCGGACCATAACGAGCTTCCGTACACACACACACACACACACACACACACTGTAGCCATGACGTGTTCAATCTGCGATTATAATCTGTGTAATGAAAGTTTAGACCGAAGTTTTTTTTTTTATCTTCACCTGATGTACATGTTCTTTTACACATCCAATATCCTGTGCATCACTTCCTGTCATTTTCTCCTCCCCCTTCTCCCTGATTGGTTAATTTATTGCACTTGTTTGTTTGTTTTTTCAGGGGAGTGATCGCCCTGCTGAATGCTCAGGTGAAACATATATTCACAAGCGTTAACGTTTAAATGTAGAATTGTAAGAATGCAATATTTATTTGTAAGTGTATTCTGGAAAATAATCGGCTGTAAATAAAGTGATGATGAACTTCTTGTGGATATTAAAGAGGATGGTGTGTGTGTGTGTGTGTGTGTGTGCTTTACCTGTTAGAAGAGTCGCTATTTTATCCAAACAGCATTTATATCCTGATCAAATAAAAATGTTCAGATTGCTCGTGTGCTGACAATCGAACTTCACGTCAACATTATTTTATATAAATTTAATAAGAACACATTTATTTACTTGTTTATTTATTCACAAACTCGTGTTTTAATTTCTGTTTCTGATTTCATCTGTCACTCAGTGTCATGTTTAATATTACAAAAATAGAAACTGCTGAATGTTTCCTGTCTGTCTGTGTTTCACTCGGGTTTGATGGGAATGTGTGTGTGTGTGTGTGTGTGTGTTGTGATGATATTTATGTGCATTAGATGAAGAGCTCGAGCCCCTGTGCTGCAGTAAAACAAGGGAAATTGCGCGGTGTGTGCATTAGCGCTGTCTTGTTTGGACTGTTTTGGAGAAATGTTCTGTCCTGAAGGTCGTTGGTTGGTTCGTTCGTCTGTAAATGTGACTTCAAAGCCTGCATGATGGACGCGCATTTCCTCTGCTCTCAGAAATGACTTCCACCGAGCACAGGACCGACCAATCAGCTTACAGCACTGAGAGGGAAGAAATTCATCCCTTCTTCTTTTTAATTTCTCTCCCATCCTGACGTCCTCCATCACCTCCACTCGAACCCCGAACTCAGCTAACATGCTAACACGCTAGCATGAGAACTCTGTGCATTTATCTCTGTTTGTGTTTACAGACTGACTGTGAGGAGCTGACGTGTGTGTGTGTGTGTGTGTGTGTTCACACACTTGCACCACTCAACTCTTTCTTTGTACCACGCTGTAACAGGTTTTGTTCCACTTTGAGACGCATTCCTGTCTGGCTGTAGCAAGGGTCGGGTGTGGTTTTGGGTCAGAACCCCTCGGTATCGGTGTATCAGTGCCCTGTAGCAGCTGATTGTCGAGAACGATGCGCTGTGACGTGAGAGCTGCAGTTCTCCCTCTGGAGCTCCGTCTGTCAGCGGGCCCTCGAGAGCGATGAGCTGCTCGTGCTGAGTTTCAGGGTGAAGATGTTTATCACTCGTGTGTAGAAGCTGTGGTTCCTCCTCTGAGAGTCTGGGTCACTTTCAGCTTTGATCATCTGAGTGTGAAACACCTCCAGGTCATGAGCACTTCCTGCTGTCTGCTTATGAGTGCAACAGCACATGGTAGGATTAGAGTATCACGTGGTACCGGGGTGCTGGCACCAGGCCTTTTTTTAACCAATATGAGTAAATGAGCACCAGATAAGACCCCATACCAGTACCAGAATCAATATCAGTACTTGTATCACTACCAGTATCAGTGCCAATAACAATACCAGTATCAATACTCGTATTCTATCATGATCAATATCAGTACCAGTATCAGTACCAGTACTTGTTCCACTATCAATATCAGTAGCAGTACTCATATCACTGTCAGCACCAGTAACAGTACTGGTACCGGTACCAGTATCAGTGACCCATATAACAGGTAATAAATCAGAGTTAAATTGCTGTTGTTCCAAACTGGAGGATTTTCTCTTCAGCTCTCGTTCATGACTGTATTATAAAGTGAAACGATCTGTAAATTAGTGCTGCTTTATGTTTCAGTGCTGTTTGGCTCATCAGCTCACACTTTCAGTCCTTAACAGAACTCCTGAGGCAGCTGGAGAACCCAACAGAACCCAACAGAACCAAGCTCCTGAAGAATATCCACACATTTATATATAAATCACTTCTCTCTCACTCTCTCTCTGTCTCTCTCTCTCACACACACACACACACACAAACACACATTTCCCAGTTTTAGTTTTCTGTACCCGTTCACTCGCTCCATCACTCTGGCTCTTTTTTAAAATAAATTCTGTTCCACTTTCGCTCCTCCATTAACACGTGTTTCTGCGCTCCAGTGATTTACTGCTGCTATCAAATACATATTTACTGAGCAAGTGAGTGAGACATGCAACCTTTCTCACACACACACACACACTCACTCTCACACACACACACTCATTCTCACACACACACAGTCGCTGAAGCGGCACACGACATTAGTGAGAAGGATTGAGGCTCTGTGACTCTGGACTGCGGTTCGTTTTCGCTTCACCTTCATTACAGAACCGTCATTTTACAGACACACAAGTGCTCATGAATCTGTTTGTGTGAGTGCACTCTCTCTCTCTCTCTCTCTCTGTCTCTCTTTCACTCAGGTGATCAACACTAAACTGCAGTGTGAAGGTTCGTGTGTTTATTGCCCTGTTGAAGCAGTTTATTTATCCAGTAAATTTAAACAGAAATAAAGTCTCAATGTTTATTCAGATTTTAATATGAGACAAGAATGAAGGTGAGACAGGTAGGGAGACAGGGGAGCGATGAGACGAAGGGGAGGGGGTGAGATAGTGAGATTGCTGGGTTTCACATGACGTCACATCCGCCTCATTAGTTATTCAAAACTTTAGCTGGTGGTTGACCAAAGCTCAGTTGACAAAGTGTTTGTACGGAGAAGGTGCATTGTTCGCATGAAAAATGCCTCACGCTTGCGTTGTTTTAGGTTGTTCAAATCGATCAAACCGTGAACCTGATAAAAGTTTCTTCAGGGTTCCCCGTGAACTAATAAAAAAGAGTGAATGAACACAGGATTTCACAAAAAGACGTGGAGAAAGGCGGCTTTGAACCTCTGACTGAACTCGAAGGGAGCCGAGTCGAAGCATGCTGGAGTTTGCAGTGATCACTTGGTGAAAGGTTTGTATTTCCCTCTCAGCTCCGTCCTTAGTGTTTTCCAAGTACTTTTCTTGCTATGTGTCGATATTTTACGGTACTTTTTTTAGTCATGAAGCGCTAAAGTCCCCAGCTGTTTCTTTGTTCACTCCTCAGAGTCCATATGCATGAAGGCCGCGACAAAATTCTTCCCCAGCCGTACAGTTACAATGCGCCGTGATCTCTTCTCCGTCTTGTTTAACTCAGATCCAGGTCCTTAAAGGGGTTTCTGATGGTCTTTGTGAATGAGTTAGCTGAGAGATAAGAGCCAACACAAGTGAGAATCAAGCCAACTGTTGCTTGTTTACACTTCAACTTGCAGCGCTTCGTTGTAAAGACGCAAACGAGAAGCTTAAAAAACACAACACACTTCCACGGGCAAAAACAATCCAGGATTCATTGGGCAGTGACTTGATCCCGAGGTCCTTTACCCAGCCACATACAAAACAGTTGTAAGCCTCCGTACTCTTCCACACTTTCATCTGTTCTGCGGTGTAGAAGGACGTCTGCAACACCAGATAATTGGAGATGTCGGGGAACTCGACTGAAGGACAGTTTTCGAGATCGTATGACAAATCCTTCTTTCCCAGACTGCAGGGGTCGATTCCATTGCACATAGCGATCTTCTGAATAGATCTAAAGCCAGCAGTGGCTTCTAGATTACGAGCGTACTCTGATAAGTTATCGCTAGTTGTTTGCACTACGGCAGCCGTTTAGACCACCAGCTATTTCACTTCTGGTAAAACCACTAAGAAAAGTCATGTGACTGAAACCCAGCAATAGAACCGTGGGAGATTAGACAGTGGGGTGAGATAGAGGTTAGAGAAGGTGAGACAGGACAGGAAACCCCTAAAGGGCCTGATCTCATTAGCATGTGTGTGGGTTTATTTATATAAATGGTTGCTGTCAGAAGGAAGACTCACCTAACAGGAAGTGCTAACAGGAAGAAAGAAGAGATAAGAGGAAGGAGGTTGGAGCACTCAGGTGAGCAGTTGGGGAAAAATAATAATGACTAAGATGTTAATTAAAGATTAGAGGTGAAATGTTTTCAGTGACTCAAGTTGGTTCAGTTGTTCAGTTCAATGATTAATTCACTGAGTTGTTCACTTGCGTGGGTTTCTGTGGTTCGACTCCAGACAGACTGAGTTGGATCACTGACTGAACCGATTCACTGACTGAACCGATTCACTGACTGAGCAAATGACTGAAATAGACTCAACTCTTTTAACACTCATTACTTTATTTATTATTTATTTGATTTTTGTCTGTCTATAACATTGCAAAGTAAGAATTGTATTGTATAAGGAAACTTGTGCACACAACAAAACTATTCTTGATTCTTAACCATTAAATAAATAAATAATGACACAAACAAAGCATGTCTATAATAGGAAAAGCAGAGTGAGGTGAGACACTCAGCTGAACGAACAGCTCCAGCTTTGAACTCTAATAATCAAAATTTTAAGCGGAGACGTAAAGAATGATCGGAAAAACTAAAGCATTATCAAACGTGCTGGTTTTCAGCAGTGAAACACTGATTAAACGAGTTGTACAAATACGAACTGTACGAATAAAAATCCTGAAAAACACGTGATCTTAACCAGAGATAAATTCGAATAAAACCATCACTGTTCTCAGTAACAGTGAACTTATTTTAATCAATAATCCGACATCTCACATCATACTGATGATTTCAGCATTAAACAGATTTCTGATCATTTCATCCGAAACATAAAAATGGTCAAGGGGCAGTGTGTTATTCTGAGGATAAAAACTTAACAACAACATCAACAACAACAACAACAACAATGACTCAGTTTTAGCAGAAACACCAAACGCACAGCGTGTTGAACTGTGAGAGGTGAAACAGCGCAGTGTTGGTTCGAGTGTACGAGCTGTGATTGGAGCAGATGGACAGTCAGTTCATTCTGAACCATCACTTCATATTAGCACACTGCAGCTCTGTGCTAGCTTTAGCTTTAGCAATGAGGGAAGTTCCATCGTACATCAGTGTGAATATTTAACAGAAGAAAAACGCTTCCTGTTTCTGTCTGCGTTTTCTATCCCTGGTTCATTTTCAGGTATAAAGGAAAGATTCAGTTCAATGACTCAATTTGACACGTTTAGTCAAAACAGTGATTTTTAATATCAAACATCAGACTTAATAATGTCAAAGGACATTGAGTTAGTACTCAGTACATCAGTACATTTTACACTCAGTACTTAATACATTGTCAAAGTAGTGAAGATGTGAATAACTTTACCTCCAGATGTACTCTCAGAGAATAAAGTACATGATTGTATCTTTAGGGCTACACCGGCTCGTCACTGGGGCGGAACCCTCTCAGGGACTTATCTGTACCCTTTATATACTGATCAGGAACACATGTGTACCTTTTAGGCCCTAAAACAGTACAAATATTTACCTTACGGCCCACTAATGAGCCTGAGGGGGTACGCTGTAGCCTGAGGGACAGAAATGGACTCCTACTGTACCCCAATTTCTGACACTAGTACTGCTGATGGAAACTGTAGCAGCTGTTCCAGGTGTTGTGTATTTCGAATGATCGTTATTGTTGTGAAACACGTCAGGTTCTGGGGTCCAATTTCCTTCCCTCAGTACGGCTTTGTTATCAACATGGACACGCAAGAATGTGAACAGCAAATGGCAGCACACACACACACACACACACACACACACACACACACACACACACACACAGCCCTACCTGCTGGAGGTAAATTGGAATTTGTTATTGATAAACTCATAACTCTGCTCTTTATTGCTCTGAGTTTTACTTACGCTAATTAATCCAGTCCTCATAAACCCGCTTTCTTACTCTCCCTGTCTCACTCTCCCTGTCTCACTCTCTCTATCTCACTGAACACATGAGAGAAAGACGGAGCAAAATAAGCAAGAAGAGATGTGCAATGATGTAGAGAGAGAGAAATGTCCTGATATAATGAGATGAAAAAGGGACACGGGTCAGAAAGTCATTTTATAAAAACAAGGCTATTTGTGTGTGTGTGTGTGTGTGTGTGTGTCTGTGTGCGCGTGAAGCCAAATTGCTCTATTTACTTTTCTTTATCGAATACAAAACACAGACAGCATCAACACACTGCTATCAGACCGTAATCACTCACACACACACACACACACACACACACACACACACACACGTGTGTGTGTGATGGTCTGAGGCACATAATAATTAGTTTGAGGTGTTTTTTTTTTTTTAAATCCAGTTATAAAAGGGTCAATAGATTAGTTTATAAATGTTACAGGATGTTTTTAAAGTTTAATAGACATCATGTAACCTTTAAAGATGTTTATAAATATTATAGATGTTTGTAATCTTAAGAGACATACAGTATATATATTGTAAACTTTACAGGTCTTTATAAACTTTACACCTTTTTATGGGATGTTATTGGGTGAACTATCTCATAACACTAAAAAAGTGTCAGTGGGCGGGGCAAAATAAAGAATAAAACGAGGTTCGATTCTATTTTATTTGTAACATGCGTTTAACAATGGACATGGTCACAAAACAGTTTTATATATATATATATATATATATATATATATATATATATATATATATATATATATATAGGGGCTGCACGGTGGTGTAGTGGTTAGCGCTGTCGCCTCACAGCAAGAAGGTCCGGGTTCGAGCCCCGGGGCCGGCGAGGCCCTTTCTGTGTGGAGTTTGCATGTTCTCCCCGTGTCCGTGTGGGTTTCCTCTGGGTGCTCCGGTTTCCCCCACAGTCCAAAGACATGCAGGTTAGGTTAACTGGTGACTCTAAATTGAGCGTAGGTGTGAATGTGAGTGTGAATGGTTGTCTGTGTCTATGTGTCAGCCCTGTGATGACCTGGCGACTTGTCCAGGGTGAACCCCGCCTTTCACCCGTAGTCAGCTGGGATAGGATCCAGCTCGCCTGCGACCCTGTAGAACAGGATAAAGCGGCTACAGATAATGAGATGAGATGAGATATTCACAGTGGTGCTTGAAAGTTTGTGAACCCTTTAGAATTTTCTATATTTCTGCATAAATATGACCTAAAACATCATCAGATTTTCACACAAGTCCTAAAAGTAAATAAAGAGAACCCAGTTAAACAAATGAGACAAAAATATTATACTTGGTCATTTATTTATTGAGGAAAATGATCCAATATTACATATCTGTGAGTGGCAAAAGTATGTGAACCTCTAGGATTAGCAGTTAATTTGAAGGTGAAATTAGAGTCAGGTGTTTTCAATCAATGGGATGACAATCAGGTGCGAGTGGGCACCCTGTTTTATTTAAAGAACAGGGATCTATCAAAGTCTGATCTTCACAACACATGTTTGTGGAAGTGTATCATGGCACGAACAAAGGAGATTTCTGAGGACCTCAGAAAAAGCGTTGTTGATGCTCATCAGGCTGGAAAAGGTTACAAAACCATCTCTAAAGAGTTTGGACTCCACCAATCCACAGTCAGACAGATTGTGTACAAATGGAGGAAATTCAAGACCATTGTTACCCTCCCCAGGAGTGGTCGACCAACAAAGATCACTCCAAGAGCAAGGCGTGTAATAGTCAGCGAGGTCACAAAGGACCACAGGGTAACTTCTAAGCAACTGAAGGCCTCTCTCACATTAGCTAATGTTAATGTTCATGAGTCCACCATCAGGAGAACACTGAACAACAATGGTGTGCATGGCAGGGTTGCAAAGAGAAAGCCACTGCTCTCCAAAAAGAACATTGCTGCTCATCTGCAGTTTGCTAAAGGTCATATGGACAAGCCTTCTGACAAGCCGTCAGAAGGCTATTGGAAAGATGTTTTGTGGACAGATGAGACCAACATGGAAATTTTGGTTTAAATGAGAAGCATTATGTTTGGAGAAAGGAAAACACTGCATTCCAGCATAAGAACCTTATCCCATCTGTGAAACATGGTGGTGGTAGTGTCATGGTTTGGGCTGTTTTGCTGCATCTGGGCCAGGACGGCTTGCCATTATTGATGGAACAATGAATTCTGAATGATACCAGCGAATTCTAAAGGAAAATGTCAGGACATCTGTCCATGAACTGAATCTCAAGAGAAGGTGGGTCATGCAGCAAGACAACGACCCTAAGCACACAAGTCGTTCTACCAAAGAATGGTTAAAGAAGAATAAAGTTTATGTTTTGGAATGGCCAAGTCAAAGTCCTGACCTTAATCCAATGGAAATGTTGTGGAAGGACCTGAAGCGAGCAGTTCATGTGAGGAAACCCACCAACATCCCAGAGTTGAAGCTGTTCTGTACGGAGGAACGGGCTAAAATTCCTCCAAGCCAGTGTGCAGGACTGATCAACAGTTACCGCAAACGTTTAGTTGCAGTTATTGCTGCACAGGGAGATCACATCAGATACTGAAAGCAAAGGTTCACATACTTTTGCCACTCACAGATATGTAATATTGGATCATTTTCCTCAGTAAATAAATGAACAAGTATAATATTTTTGTCTCATTTGTTTAACTGGGTTCTCTTTATCTACTTTTAGGACTTGTGTGAAAATCTGATGATGTTTTATGTCATATTTATGCAGAAATATAGAAAATTCTAAAGGGTTCACAAACTTTCAAGCACCACTGTACCCATGTCATGTGCACTAATGCCCTCTCATACCATCACAGATGCTGAATAGTTTTAAACTGTGAACTGATAATAAGCCGGATGGTCCCTCTCCGCTTTAGCCTGGAGGACGTGGTGTCCATGATTTCTAAATAGAATTTCTACTTTTGATTCATCAGACCTTGGGACAATTTTCCACTTCGCCTCAGTCCATCATAAAAGAGCTCTGGTCAAGAGAAGGTGGCAGTATTTCTGGATATTGTTTATATCTGGTTTTGTGGATGCAGTAATAAACTGTTTTCACAGACGATGGTTTCCTCAAGCATTCCTGACCCCATGCAGTGATTTCCAATGCAGACGCATGTCTGCTTTTAATGCAGTGTCTCCTGAGGCCCTGAAGATCACAGGCATCCAATGTCAGTTTTCAGCCTTGTCTCTTGTCTATAGAGATTTCTCCAGATTCTCTGAATCTTTTAATGATATTATGGACCATAGATGATGTGATCCCCACATTCTTTGCAATTTTACATTGAGGAACCTTATTCTTAAATTGTTGCATTGTTTGCCCATGCAGTTTTTCACTGAGTGGTGAACCCCGCCCCATCTTTACTTCTGAGAGATTCATCCTCTCTGGGATGTTCTTCCCCAATCATGTTACTGACCTGTTGCCAATTAACCAAATTATTATTTTTTTTATCATTACACAACTTTTTCAGTCTTTTGTTGCCCCTGTCCCAACTTTTTTGAAATGTGTTGCTGACATCAATGTCAAAATGAGCATATATTTTTCAAAAAACAATGAAATTTCTCAGTTTCAACATTTGATATGTTGTCTTTGTACTATTTTCAATGAAATATAGGGTTTCCATGATTTGTAAATCGTCATATTCTGTATTTATTTATGTTTTACACAGTGTCCCAACTTTTTTGGAATTGGGTCTGTATTTTATTTTCTCATCTCATTATCTGTAGCCGCTTTATCCTGTTCTACAGGGTCGCAGGCAAGCTGGATCCTATCCCAGCTGACTACGGGCGAAAGGCGGGGTTCACCCTGGACAAGTCGCCAGGTCATCACAGGGCTGACACATAGACACAGACAACCATTCACACTCACATTCACACCTACGCTCAATTTAGAGTCACCAGTTAACCTAACCTGCATGTCTTTGGACTGTGGGGGAAACCGGAGCACCCGGAGGAAACCCACGCGGACACGGGGAGAACATGCAAACTCCACACAGAAAGGCCCTCGCCGGCCACGGGGCTCGAACCCGGACCTTCTTGCTGTGAGGCGACAGCGCTAACCACTACACCACCGTGCCGCCCTGTATTTTATTTTATTTTTTTAATTTATAAATTTATGATGAAGCCTGTGGTGATGGTGGTGAGGGAAAGACTCCCTCAGATGACATGAGGAAGAAACCTCGAGAAGAACCAGACTCTAAAGGGAACCCATCCTCATCTGGATGACATTGAATCTTGTGATTATAAATAACTCACTTCTGTAAGTGTGTGCTTGCCTGTCTAGAAGAAGGTTGTGATCCATGTCATTAAAAGCTGCAGTAAGCAGTGGGGTAACAACAGCAAGCAGAAACAGCCCTGATTGCAGGCTTGTCATTTATTACTTTAACCAGCGTTTTCTCAGGACTGTGATGGGGCACAAATCCTGACTGAATTATTTCATGTGATTATTATACATGTGAATTTTGAATTGAATGAATTTATTTTTATTTCGAACATGTATAAAAAAATTTATGTAACTATTTGTACATACAAAAGAAAGAAAATGAGAAATCAAAAAACAAAAAATAAATAAAATAACATAAAGAGCTCAGACATTACAAAACACCGCACATTGTTTGAAAAAGTAGTGGGAAGAAGTACAATACTTTTTTAATTTCCCACCACTTTTTAACTACCCCGAAATCCAAGCTACATTAATACGCCTATAAAAATATATACCATATATACACTTCATGAATATCTATATAAATATATAATTACAAAAATAAATATATACTACATACCATATATACACTTCATAAATATCTATATAAATATATAATTACAAAAATAAATATCTACTACATACCTATCCCTGTAAAAATAAATATATAAACTATCCCCATAAATAAATATATACCATATACTAAGTTAGTTCTAATATAACAATCAACCCTATTCTATTTATAGATTTATCCCTCATCATCCTCCGCTAACATACTTCCTCTTCCATATACTTGTTTAAAAATATTTTTTGTACCTTTTTTTAAACAGATTTATATTTGCACTTTGTTTTATTTCTGTCTCCAGTCTGTTCCATAAAGTCACCCCACAGCTCGATACGCACATGCTTTTCATATTTGTTCGAACCTCTGGTTTTTTAAAATTTAGGTCTCCCCTTAAGGCCAATTTATGCTGACAACCCAGTCCTTGCAGATAGCGTCGCAGACAGTGTCTGCATAGCCCCCCCACCTTCGCAGACGCTCTGCGCGCACCTCCCAAAAATTGTGACCACCGCAGAAGCCTCGCAGACAAGAGGGCTCTGATTGGTCCACATCCGCTCTACATCCGCTGTACATGCACTTCCGCTTCCCTACTTTCCCGGTTTGGTTTGTTTTCACGACCGGCATTTTTAAAAACATGAGCGAAGATGGAGCAGCATGAAGAGCGGTTGATTGAGGAAGTACGTACATCTATACGACTCCAGTTCTAGTCATTATAAAAAAAAAAAGTTCTAGTCATTATAAGTAACCGGAGGATAAACACTCCACTAACCACACCCACCAACTACTCCTAGCGACTTCACGCCCCCTTGCGTTGTGGCGGTGAATAACATCGCGCACGCCTATTATCCCCGCTCAACGATAAATTACAACTGTCTGCGAAAAGCTATCTGCGAAAGCCTTGTCACAAGAGCATGCAGAGGCCTTTATATTATATCCCCCCTCTCTCTCACTAAACTTTCCTTGTATATTTTTTGGCAATAGATTATTTCTCGCTTTGTACATTATTTGTGCTGTTCTGAATTTGACCAGATCCATAAATTTCAACATGTGTGATTTTATGAATAGTGAGTTTGGGTGATCTCTGTATCCTGTTTTGTTTATTGTCCTTATTGCTCTTTTCTGTATTGTACATATCGGCTGCAGAGTGGTTTTGTAGGTGTTTCCCCAGACTTCGACACAGTAAGTCAGATATGGCAAAAATAATGAGTAATAGAGAGTACGCAAAGATTTGCAATCAAGAATATGTTTTGTTTTCCACAGAATTGCCGAGCACTTTGCCAGTTTTGCTCGTACGTATCCTACATGAGGTTTCCAGCAGACTTTAGGATCCAAAATCACACCAAGAAATTTAATTTCCTGTACCATTTCTATCTTAGTATTGTCTATTATCAATTCTACATTACAATCTATTTTGTGTCTCCCAAACAAAATGATCTTTGTTTTGCTTAGATTTAATGATAATTTATTTTTGTCAAACCATAGTTTTAGTTTATTTATTTCAGTTGTGATTGTCTCCAAAGTCTGCTGCAAATTCTCACCGGAACAAAAAATATTGGTGTCATCTGCAAACAAAACAAATTTCAGTACTTGCGAAACTCTACATATGTCATTGATATATAATATGAATAATTTCGGACCTAATATTGACCCCTGTGGTACCCTGCATGTAATGTTCATGAAATCAGATTTATGGTCACCTATCTGCACAAACTGTTGCCTGTTTCTTAGATAGCTCGACAGCCAACTCCACCCAACTCCACTAACACCACACTTTTCTAGTTTACTTAATAATATACTGTGATCAATGGTATCGAATGCTTTTTTTAGGTCCACAAATACTCCAATTGCTATTTTTTTATTCTCTATACATTTTGTGATTTCCTCTATTAGTTCCATTAGTGCCATCGATGTTGATCTGTCCGTTCTGAATCCATATTGACTGTCTGTAAGGAGGTTGTGTTTTTCAATGAATTTGTCCAATCTATCTGACAAAAGTTTTTTGAGTATTTTGGAGAATTGGGGGAGTAAAGAAACAGGCATGTAGTTTGTGAAATGGTGTCTATCTCTGGTTTTAAACAATGGTATCACTTTTGCAATTTTCATTTTGTCTGGAAATGTACCTGATTGAAAAGATAAATTGCAGATGTGGGTGAGTGGTTTCACAATTCCCTCAATAACTGTCTTTACTGTTAACATGTCTATATCATTCCAGTCTGCAGAGCTTTTGTTTTTACATTTTCTTACAATTTGCATAATTTCTTCCTCATCAGTTGCAGTTAGAAAAATTGTACTTGGATTTCTGTCCCCCATATCTTCTATGTCCCCACATTGTGTTGTCTCGGGTTCCTTTATTTTTGCCGCTAAATCTGGTCCCACATTTACAAAGAATTGGTTAAAACCATTCACCACATCCTCCATATTATTTATGGTCTTGTCATTTTCAGTGTAGTACTCCGGGTAATTTGTAGTTTTGGATCCATTTCTCACAATACCATTTAGTACAGTCCATATACCTTTAATATTGTTTTTATTTTTCTCCACTAATTTATTATAATAGTCTTTCTTACATATCCTCATAATATTAGTTAATTTATTTTTATATTTTTTTATATTTTTCCTCTGCCTCTATAGTTCGATGCTTTAAGAATTGTCTGTATAATATATTTTTCTTTTTGCAGGCATTTTGTAGCCCCTTGGTGACCCACGGACTATTTGTATATTTATGTATATTACTGTATTTCTTTATAGGACAATTTTTATTATATAGTTCATTGAATATTATTAAAAATTCCTCATATGCTTTATCAACATCTTTTTTCTTTATAAACTACATTCCAGTCCTGTATCATTAAGTCATTTTTTAGTGCAATCATGGTTTCTTCAGTTTTTACTCTTATATATTTATAATTTTTAGTATCCTTTTTCTTGCTATAATTACAGTAATATACATTAAAAATAGGTAGGTGGTCACTGATGTCTGTTAATAGTAGTCCACTCTCTGTATTATTTTCCAGGTTATTAGTAAATATATTATCTATTAAAGTGGTGCTGTGAGAAGTGATCCTGCTTGGTCTGGTAATAGTTGGATACAGTACCATACTGAACACTGAGTTAATGAACTCTTCTGTCATTTTGTGTTTCTTATGATTTAAGAGGTCGATGTTAAAATCACCACAGATGTACATGACCTTCTGTGTTGATTTTATAAACATACTTTCCATCCAATCTATAAAAACTTCTATGCTTGATCCAGGAGATCTGTATATACAGCTCACCGTTATATTTTTCATTTTTTCACAACACAACATGTATGAGTGTATTGAGCTATGAACGTTTACAGGATCTTGGGGATGTTTGCTATCTTCTCTAAATCTAAAACAATTTTAAAATGTGATATTCTACTGGTGCAGGGATTAAGTGGAAAGTTACTGCTGTGAATTTGAAAAGCCAAAAGGAGGAGCAAATGTTTGACTTTCTTAGAGCTTCCCTAAATTTTGCCGTTCAGGCATAGACATGAGTCCAGTCATTTTGTTTTCTCTTTGTCACACTCCAATGCACATAATAAATGTAATCCCAGTCCATATGTCTATTTATACACCCGTCTATCTATCACTCTCTCTCTCTCTCTCTCTCTCTCTCTCTCTCTCTCTCTCTCTCTCTCTATCTATCTGAATGAGGATCTGCTGGCTCTTTTTCTCAGGATTTCAGCAGACTGTTAGCAAAGGACATTTAACCGAAACTCTGACACCTACAGATGGAACTTTTCTGTAATTCTGAAGTGTGGAACTGGTGACAGAAATGCTGAGCCATGAGAGAGAGAGAGAGAGAGAGAGACAGACAGAGGGAGAGAGAGAGAGGTTCAGAAGAGTTATAGTGAGACAGATGTGTTGAGAGAAACGTCTTCAAAATTAGTCATCCACAAATAATTAAATAAATCTAATCTCTCCATCTGCAGTGAAAGGCTAAAACTTCTTTTTCCTGCCTTGAGCCCAGGAGATACCTTTCCAATAAAAAGTGCAGTTTCTCTCTCTCTCTCTCTCTCTCTCTTTTATAAATAAGATGAGAGGCAGGCCAGAGAGCTTCAGTGTGTCTCCTCTAATAAACACTCACAGCTCCGAGCTCTCCTTCATTTCTAATGTAATAAATAGTCGACCTCCAGCAGTAAATCAGACAGAAATGGATAAAAATGAACTGCAGAGTGATGGAGAGGTTGGGAGTTTATTTACGCTGTGTGTGTGTCCCACACTTAGGCACTACATTAAACAAAAATATTTAAACAGGCCTCCCTATACACACACTCGGTCTGTATTATTGTAATGATTTAAGACCTTTAGACCTTTATTTTATTTTATGGCCTTTTAGAGTAAATTTTAGCCCTTGTGAGCCATACTGTTAAAGTAACGAGTTAAAACTGAAATGCTGAGAGAGTTAAAGTCCAGCTTTAAAATCTGAGTAAAATCTTTGAGTGGTGTAACTGCCTGTAATTTCCCATCATCATCATCATCATCATCATCATCATCATCATCATTACCATCATCATCACCACCATCAATATCACCATCATCCTCATCATCCTCATCACCAACACCATCGTCATCACCACCATCATCATCACCACCATCATCATCATCATCATCATCATCATCACCACCATCATCACCACCATCATCACCATCATCATCATCACCACCATCAACATCATCATCCTTATCATCATCATCATGACCACCATCATCATCACCACCATCACCACCACCACCATCATCATCACCACAACATCAAGTCAAGTCAAGTTTATTTGTATAGCACTTTTAACAATAAACATTGTCGCAAAGCAGCTTTACAGAATTTGAACGACTTAAAACATGAGCTAATTTTATCCCTAATCTATCCCCAATGATGAAGCCTGTGGCGACGGTGGCAAGGAAAAACTCCTTCAGACGACATGAGGAAGAAACCTCGAGAGGAACCAGACTCAAAAGGGAACCCATCCTCATTTGGGCAACAACAGACAACATGACTATAACATTAACAGTTTTAACATGAAGTCAGTTTCGTTGATGTTATAAACTCTTCATTGACTAAGTGTCCAGAGCATCTTCCAAGTGTGACTTTCAACTGTCCTCATGGGGCCGTCCTCCACAGGAGCGATGCGATGAGACTCCAACCAGACACAGGGCACCAGGATGGATCAGGCAGGTCTGAGGAGCAGAAGACGTTCAGCATCTCGATCTCAGGATTGACATGCAACTCAGAGGGACAGATGGGGGGAGGAGGAAGAGAGAGAAAACACAGGTTGTTAGGTATGCCCAATGTCACCTGAATAAGTAGGAACAGTATACATATTGCACTGAATACAAGCAGGGACTCCGGCAACTAACTATGACAGCATCACTAAAAGGGGAGAGCCAGAAGTTAACACAGGCATGAGGGGCCCCGGGACATAAAGCAGCAGCCACTACACCGTCAACAAACTCGAGTGAGCAAGCGAGTGGGGACTGACAGCATCCATACATCCCAGTTTACCAAAACACTCTGTCTGAGGACCCTCCAGATCTACACCTTTACCTCATAAACACCATTAACACAAGGCTTGACTAAACAGATCTGTTTTCAGCCGAGACTTAAACGCTGAGACTGTGTCTGATTCCCGAACATTACTTCGAAGGCTGTTCCATAACAGTGGGGCTTTGTAAGAAAAGGCTCTGCCCCCTGATGTAGCCTTCACTATACGAGGTACCAGCAGATAGCCTGCACCTTTTGATCTAAGTAGGCGTGGCGGGTCATAAAGGACCAGAAGTTCACTCAGGTACTGTGGTGCGAGACCATTCAGTGCTTTAAAGGTCAATTGTGGTATTTTATAATTCATAAGAAATTTGATTGGGAGCCAATGCAGTGTGGATAAGACATCATCCTCCTCATTATCATCATCATCATCATCATCATCATCACCATCACACCATCATTACCACCATCATCACCACCATCATTATCATCATTGTCATTATCATCTCACTCCAAGTGCCACCATTTTATTTTAACAGTATCTCTTTTTTTTACCAAGTGCTCCTTTCTGTCCCACCCCTTGATTGATAGACAGTGCATCACAGACCTACAGTAGCTCACACACTACATAAAAACAACATAAAAGTAAACCATACAAATATCGGCTTCACTGCATTATACACAACACTGACACAACAGAGTCACAGCGCAGCAAAATGTACACAGCACAGAGAGTGGGGGGAGGGTAAACGTGAACAACAGCACAGAGAGTGGGGGGAGGGTAAACGTGAACAACAGCACAGAGAGTGGGGGGAGGGTAAACGTGAACAACAGCACAGAGAGTGGGGGGAGGGTAAAAGTGAACAACAGCACAGAGAGTGGGGGGAGGGTAAAAGTGAACAACAGCACAGAGAGTGGGGGGAGGGTAAAAGTGAACAACAGCACAGAGAGTGGGGGGAGGGTAAAAGTGAACAACAGCACAGAGAGTGGGGGGAGGGTAAAAGTGAACAACAGCACAGAGAGTGGGGGGAGGGTAAAAGTGAACAACAGCACAGAGAGTGGGGGGGGAGGGTAAAAGTGAACAACAGCACAGAGAGTGGGGGGAGGGTAAAAGGGAACAACTACATGATTAAATGGGTAATTTGACACCGACAAGTGTGGCTGCCTTTCTCGAGCTCTGTCTGTCTAGTTTGTTTTTACTGTTTTTATCACTTTTTCGTCTAAAGTTTGTACTGTTGAACGTCGAACTTCCGTGGATATTTATTCTATCCTATGGATACCAGTCTTCACACAGCTCATAAGGGCTGCAACAAATTTGTTTACACACGGGAGCAGCTGCTGGCACTACGATCAATTGGATGTAATGTTACAGGTATCTACATCATACCCAGGGAGTTAAGGAAAACTTACCGTGGTTGCAGAGCAGGCAAGAAGCTGAAGGCCAGACGACTGGAGAAACAATGGCGGTATAAACCCTCTGTTCCTTCAGTTGTGATGGGGAATGTCAACTCCCTTGCCAATAAGACTGATGAGCTGGCGGCTCTGGTGAGGAATGTCAAGCTATACCGGGAGTGCAGCTTACTGTGCTTCACAGAGACGTGGCTAAACAGCAACATCCCTGACGCTAACGTGGAGCTACCGGGCTTTTCCACAGTGAGATTGGATAGAAGTCCAGAGTTAAGTGGAAAACGTAAAGGTGGGGGGCTTGCACTTTTTATCAACATCAATTGGGGTAATCCAGGACATGTCACTGTGAAACGGTTTGCTGTCCAGACATTGAGCTTTTAGCTGTCAGCCTCAGACCATATTACTTGCCTAGAGAGTTCAGCCATACGATTGCTGTCTGTGTATACATCTCGCCACGTGCACTTCCGGATAAGGCATGTGACGCCATCCACTCCACTGTTGCTAAGCTCCAGACTCAACATCCTGATGCCTTCATTTTTATTTCTGGGGACTTTAATCATGTTACATTGGAGTCAACTCTGCCTGCATTCCATCAGTTTGTTAACTGCCCCACAAGGAAAAATCGTACAATTGACCTCATGTATGCCAATGTGAGGGAAGCTTACAAGGACATTCCACTGCCTCCGCTGGGTAAATCAGACCATAACTTTTTTTTTCTGCAGCCACAGTACATTCCATATGTGCGCAGACAGCCAATCACCACACTTTCATTCAGGGTATGGTCCCCTGAGGTAGAGGATGCTCTGAAGGACTGTTTTGAGTGCACTGACTGGAGGGTGCTGCAGGAATCACATGAGGAGGATATTGAGGGGGCTACTCACTGCACAACTGATTATCTGAACTTCTGTATGGACATTGTTGTTCCCATCAGAACTGTACGCTGCTTTCCTAACAATAAGCCTTGGATAACCAGTGACATCAAGGACCTCCTTAATAATAAGAAGAGGGTGTTCAAGGATGGTGACCAGATAGAGCTGAGACACATACAAAGGGAGCTCAAGGTCAGGCTGAGAGAGGCACAGGAGAAGTATAGCAGAAAGGTGGAGGAAAAGTTGCAGAATAACAGCATGAGGGAAGTTTGGAATGGGTTGAGAACCATCACAGGCTGCAAAAAGACCAGCAATGTAGTGGAGGGTAATGTGGAGAGGGCAAATCAGCTCAATAATTTTTATAATTGTTTTGATGCAGCTGTTTGCCCCAGCACCACCCCCAACCTCCTCCATTGGCTGGGGCTACCCGTACATCACCCCACACTCACCCCTCACTGCTTTCCTCTACCATTGATGCCCCCCCCCTCCCTGGCAGCTACCTCACTCAGTGTTCCATGCACACCAATCAACAACCTCCAGCTTGTTCACCGGAAGCTTCCTCCCCCTGCTGTCTCCATAACATCAGAGATGGTGACGCGTGAGCTCAGGAGACTGCAGCCTAGGAAGGCCGCTGGACCGGATAGAGTGTGTCCAAGACTCCTGAAAGTATGTGCAGCTGAACTAGGTGAGCCTTTACAACATGTCTTCAACCTTAGCCTACATCTTGGGAGGGTGTCAACATTGTGGAAGACATTGTGCCCCATCCCAGTTCCTAAGAAGCCACATCCCAGTGAACTGAATGATTTTAGGCCTGTTGCCTTAACCTCCCACATAATGAAGACAATGGAGCGGCTACTACTGCACCTCCTCAGACCCCAAGTCAGTCATGCACTTGATCAGCTACAGTTTGCATACAAGGATAAAGTAGGAGTGGATGATGCCATCATCTACCTGCTGCACAGAGCTTACTCTCACCTAGACAGAGGAAATGGTGCTGTGAGAATCATGTTCTTCAACTTCTCCAGTGCCTTTAACACCATTCAGCCCCCCCGTTCAGAGATAAGCTACTGCAGATGAGGGTAGACCCACACCTAGTCTCCTGGATAATAGACTATCTTACCATGAGACCACAGTTTGTGAGGCTGAAGGACTGTGTCTCTGGGACTGTGATCAGTAGTACGGGTGCCCCACAAGGTACTGTCCTCTCTCCTGTTTTGTTCACCCTTTACACGTCAGATTTTAGTTACAAATCTGAGCTATGCCATATGCAGAAGTTCTCTGACAACACAGCTATTGTGGCATGTATCAGGGATGGACAAGAAAGGGAGTACAGGAACCTGGTGAAGGACTTTGTGGGATGGTGCAGGGCAAACCATCTGCTGCTGAATACCTCCAAGACCAAGGAGATGGTGGTGAATTATAGGAGGTCCAGCTCCCCTCCACTCTCAGTCTCCATTGAGGGGGTCAATGTGGAAGTAGTTAAGTCCTACAAGTACCTGGGGCTGCACCTGGATAATAAACTGAACTGGACAGCTGACACAGATGCACTTTACAAGAAGGGGCAGAGTCGACTCTATTTCCTGAGAAGGCTGGGGTCTTTTAACATCTGCAATAAACTCCTGCTGATGTTTTACCAGTCTGTCATTGCCAGCGTTCTCTTCTATGCTGTGGTATGCTGGGGCGGCAGTGCCAAGAGAAGGGACACTGGACGTATAGACAGACTGGTGAGAAAAGCTGGCTCTGTGGTTGGCGCTGAGCTAGAGCCCATAGCATCGATAGTTGAGAAAAGGACCCTCAATGAACTCCTGCTAATTATGGACAATGAGCACCATCCCCTATACAGCACATTGAACAGGCAGAAAAGCATGTTCAGTGGCAGACTGCTCTCTGTCATGCTCAACAGACAGGCTAAGAAAATATTTTGTTTCCCAGGCCATTCAACTTTTTAACTCTTCCCTGAAGGGGTAGGGAAAATTGACTACTGGGTTTGAGTTCCGTTTTCTGGGAATTCACCTGTTTTTATGCTTGAATTTACAACCCCAATTCCAAAAAAGTTGGGACAAAGTACAAATTGTAAATAATAATGGAATGCAATGATGTGGAAGTTTCAAAATTCCATATTTTATTCAGAATAGAACATAGATGACATATCAAATGTTTAAACTGAGAAAATGTATCATTTAAAGAGAAGAATTAGGTGATTTTAAATTTCATGACAACAACACATCTCAAAAAAGTTGGGACAAGGCCATGTTTCCCACTGTGAGACATCCCCTTTTCTCTTTACAACAGTCTGTAAACATCTGGGGACTGAGGAGACAAGTTGCTCAAGTTTAGGGAGAGGAATGTTAACCCATTCTTGTCTAATGTAGGATTCTAGTTGCTCAACTGTCTTAGGTCTTTTTTGTCGTATCTTCCGTTTTATGATGCGCCAAATGTTTTCTATGGGTGAAAGATCTGGACTGCAGGCTGGCCAGTTCAGTACCCGGACCCTTCTTCTATGCAGCCATCATGCTGTAATTGATGCAGTATGTGGTTTGGCATTGTCATGTTGGAAAATGCAAGGTCTTCCCTGAAAGAGACGTCATCTGGATCGGAGCATATGTTGCTCTCGAACCTGGATATACCTTTCAGCATTGATGGTGTCTTTCCAGATGTGTAAGCTGCCCATGCCACACGCAATAATGCAACCCCATACCGTCAGAGATGTAGGCTTCTGAACTGAGCGCCGATAACAACTTGGGTCATTCTTCTCCTCTTTAGTCCAAATGACACGGCGTCCCTGATTTCCATAAAGAACTTCAAATTTTGATTCGTCTGACCACAGAACAGTTTTCCACTTTGCCACAGTCCATTTTAAATGAGCCTTGGCCCAGAGAAGACATCTGCGCTTCTGGATCGTGTTTAGATACGGCTTCTTCTTTGAACTATAGAGTTTTAGCTGGCAACGGCGGATGGCACAGTGAATTGTGTTCACAGATAATGTTCTCTGGAAATATTCCTGAGCCCATTTTGTGATTTCCAATACAGAAGCATGCCTGTATGTGATGCAGTGCCGTCTAAGGGCCCGAAGATCACGGGCACCCAGTATGGTTTTCCAGCCTTGACCTTTATGCACAGAGATTCTTCCAGATTCTCTGAATCTTTTGATGATATTATGCACTGTAGATGATGATATGTTCAAACTCTTTGCAATTTTACACTGTCGAACTCCTTTCTGATATTGCTCCACTATTTGTCAGTGCAGAATTAGGGGGATTGGTGATCCTCTTCCCATCTTTACTTCTGAGAGCCGCTGCCACTCCAAGATGCTCTTTTTATACCCAGTCATGTTAATGACCTATTGCCAATTGATCTAATGAGTTGCAATTTGGTCCTCCAGCTGTTCCTTTTTTGTACCTTTAACTTTTCCAGCCTCTTATTGCCCCTGTCCCAACTTTTTTGAGATGTGTTGCTGTCATGAAATTTCAAATGAGCCAATATTTGGCATGAAATTTCAAAATGTCTCACTTTCGACATTTGATATGTTGTCTATGTTCTATTGTGAATACAATATCAGTTTTTGAGATTTGTAAATTATTGCATTCCATTTTTATTTACAATTTGTACTTTGTCCCAACTTTTTTGGAATCGGGGTTGTAAGTAAATATTCCTTATGTCAAGCCAGTGCAGTAATCAGTACTTTCCTGTTCTGACTGACTTTGTAATTTTTATGCTTCATCCCTATAGACTTATGAACACTCTGACCCACCCTTTGCACTATCCCCCTATTGGTGCACTCACACCTACTGAATGTGGAATATGCATTCACCATGAATGTCCATTCCATTGGTGTTGTGTTTTTCTTTGTCCTTGTGTATGTTGAATGTATGGTATGTGTCTTAAGAGCTATGGGATGGCTAAATTTCCTTTTGGATCATTAAAGTATCTATCTATCTATCTATCTATCTATCTATCTATCTATCTATCTATCTATCTATCTATCTATCTATCTATCTATCTATCTACAGTGGGGCAAAAAAGTATTTAGTCAGCCACCAATTGTGCAAGTTCTCCCACTTAAAAAGATGAGAGAGGCCTGTAATTTTCATCATAGGTTCACTTCAACTATGAGAGACAGAATGGGGGGAAAGAATCCAGGAAATCACATTGTAGGATTTTTAATGAATTAATTGATAAATTCCTCGGTAAAATAAGTATTTGGTCACCTACAAACAAGCAAGATTTCTGGCTCTCACAGACCTGTAACAACTTCTTTAAGAGGCTCCTCTGTCCTCCACTCGTTACCTGTATTAATGGCACCTGTTTGAACTCGTTATCAGTATAAAAGACACCTGTCCACAACCTCCCTCGATAATCTCCCTCGATCTGGGGCTCCACGCAAGATCTCACCCCGTGGGGTCAAAATCAAATCAAATCAAATCAAGTTTATTTGTATAGCACTTTTAACAATAAACATTGTCGCAAAGCAGCTTTACAGAATTTGAATGACTTAAAACATGAGCTAATTTTATCCCTAATCTATCCCCAATGAGCAAGCCTGTGGCGACGGTGGCAAGGAAAAACTCCCTCAGACGACATGAGGAAGAAACCTCGAGAGGAACCAGACTCAAAAGGGAACCCATCCTCATTTGGGCAACAACAGACAGCCTGACTATAATATTAACAGTTTTAACAGGTATAACCCTCAACTGTCCTCATGGGGCCGTCCTTCACAGGAGCGGTGCGATAAAACTCCGACCAGACACAGGGCACCAGGATGGATCAAGCAGGTCCGAGGGGCAGAAGAGGCCAGCATCTCAATCCCAGGATCAACATGTAACTCAGAGGGACAGATTGGGGGGGGGGGGAAGAGAGAGAGAAAGAAAACACAGGTTGTTAGGTATGCCCTAAAAATGACAAGTATTAAATCTGTGTGGTAGGCTCGCAGAGACGAGAGTCTTTACATCAGACATAACACACAACAATGGCATGTTAATATGGTAAAAAATATCATGACCTGCTCTGGCTGGATGCTTGATTGGGTGATGGGAGCACACTCCTCAGCAATGATGAGATGCAGATGGGACCCTTAGGGCTGGCCAAGACAATTCAGTTACATTTCACCGGGTCTGGGACATGCGACAGAATGTCTGACGGCCGATTCCCTGCAGGCTACGATAGCCAGTCGAGGTCTCCACCCTCTCCACCAAAAGATTTCCTGTTGACTCCATGTAACTCAGAGGGACAGATTTGGGGTGGGGGGGAGGGAAAGAAAACACAGGTTGTTAGGTATGCCCAATGTCACCTGAATAAGTAGGAGCAGTATACATATTGCACCGAGTACAAGCAGGGACTCTGGCAACTAACTATGACAGCATAACTAAAAGGAGAGAGCCAGAAGGTAACACAGGCATGAGGGGCCCCGGGACATAAAGCAGCAGCCACTGCACCGTCAACAAACTCGAGTGAGCAAGCGAGTGGGGACTGACAGCATCCACACATCCCAGTTTACCAAAACACTCTATGTCTGAGGATCCTCCAGATCTACTCCTTTACCTCATAAACACCATTAACAAAAGGCTTGACTAAACAGATATGTTTTCAGCCTAGACTTAAATCCTGAGACTGTGCCTGATTCCCGAACATTACTTCGAAGGCTGTTCCATAACTGTGGGGCTTTGTAAGAAAAGGCTCTGCCACCTGATGTAGCCTTCACTATACGAGGTACCAGCAGATAGCCTGCACCTTTTGATCTAAGTAGGCGTGGCGGGTCATAGAGGAGCAGAAGTTCACTCAGGTACTGTGGTGCGAGACCATTCAGTGCTTTAAAGGTCAATTGTGGTATTTTATAATTCATAAGAAATTTGATTGGGAGACAATGCAGTGTGGATAAGACAGGCGTGATGTGGTCATATTTTCTAGTTCTAGTAAGGACTCTTGCTGCTGCATTTTGAACTAACTGGAGCTTGTTTATGCACTTATTGGAACATCCAGACAGTAAGGCATTACAATAATCCAACATGGAGGTAATGAAAGCATGGACTAGTTTTTCTGCATCATGCAATGACATTAAATTTCTTATCTTTGCAATATTTCTGAGATGAAAGAAAGCTATCCGGGTAATGTTATCAGTGTGAGTTTCGAATGAAAGACTGGGGTCAATAATCACTCCGAGGTCTTTTACTGCTGCACGTGAAGAAACAGAAAGGCCATCCAGAGTTACTGTGGAATCAGAAAACTTACTTCTAGCTGTATGTGGTCCGAGTACAAGTACTTCAGTCTTGTCAGAGTTAAGCAGAAGGAAATTAATAAGCATCCAGTGTCTAATGTCCTTAACACATTCCTCAATTCTATTAAGCTGGTGTCTCTCATCAGGTTTTGCAGAGACATACAACTGTGTGTCATCAGCATAACAGTGGAAACTAATACAATGTTTACGAATAATATCGCCCAGAGGTAACATATATAGAGAAAAAAGCAGTGGACCCAAGACAGAACCTTGTGGAACACCAAACTTTACCTCGGTACGTCTAGAAATATCACCATTTATATCAACATACTGATAATGATCAGTTAGATAAGACCTGAGCCAGGAGAGGGCCATTCCCTTAACTCCCACAACATTTTCTAGTCTATCCAGAAGAATGGAATGATCAATGGCATCAAATGCTGCACTAAGGTCAAGCAACACAAGTAGCGAGACACAGCCCTGATCAGACGCCAACAGTAGGTCGTTTACTACTTTAACCAGTGCTGTCTCTGTGCTATGATGAGGTCTAAATCCTGACTGATACATTTCATGGATGTTATTCCTATGTAAATATGAGCATAACTGCTGTGCCACAGCTTTTTCAAGGATCTTGGAGATAAAGGGGAGGTTTGATATTTGATATAAAAATGATCACAAGAATGGTGAGCAAAAATCCCAGAATCACAAGGGGGGACCTAGTGAATGACCTGCAGAGAGCTGGGACCAAAGTAACAAAGGCTACCATCAGTAACACACTACGCCGCCAGGGACTCAAATCCTGCAGTGCCAGACGTGTCCCCCTGCTTAAGCCAGTACATGTCCAGGCCTGTCTGAAGTTTGCTAGAGAGCATTTGGATGATCCAGAAGAGGATTGGGAGAATGTCATATGGTCAGATGAAACCAAAATAGAACTTTTTGGTAAAAACTCAACTTGTCGTCTTTGGAGGAGAAAGAATGCTGAGTTGCATCCAAAGAACATCATACCTACTGTGAAGCATGGGGGTGGAAACATTATGCTTTGGGGCTGTTTTTCTGCAAAGGGACCAGGACGACTGATCCGTGTAAAGGAAAGAATGAATGGGGTCATGTATCATGAAATTTTGAGTGAAAACCTCCTTCCATCAGCAAGGGCATTGAAGATGAAATGTGGCTGGGTCTTTCAGCATGACAATGATCCCAAACACACCGCCCGGGCAACGAAGGAGTGGCTTCGTAAGAAGCATTTCAAGGTCCTGGAGTGGCCTAGCCAGTCTCCAGATCTCAACCCCATAGAAAATCTCTGGAGGGAGTTGAAAGTCCGTGTTGCCCAGCGACAGCCCCAAAACATCACTGCTCTAGAGGAGATCTGCATGGGGGAATGGGCTAAAATACCAGCAACAGTGTATGAAAACCTTGTGAAGACTTACAGAAAACGTTTGACCTCTGTCATTGCCAACAAAGGGGAACTAAAGTATTGAGATGAACTTTTGTTATTGACCAAATACTTATTTTCCACCATAATTTGCAAATAAATTCTTTAAAAATCCTACAATGTGATTTCCTGGATTCTTTCCCCCCATTCTGTCTCTCATAGTTGAAGTGTACCTATGATGAAAATTACAGGCCTCTCTCATCTTTTTAAGTGGGAGAACTTGCACAATTGGTGACTGACTAAATACTTTTTTGCCCTACTCTATCTATCTATCTATCTATCTATCTATCTATCTATCTATCTATCTATCTATCTATCTATCTAACAGCACAGAGAGTGGGGGAGGGTAAAAGTGAACAACAGCACAGAGAGTGGGGGAAGGGTAAAAGTGAAAAACAGCACAGAGAGTGGGGGAAGGGTAAAAGTGAACAACAGCACAGAGAGTGGGGGAGGGTAAAAGTGAACAACAGCACAGAGGGGCGGGGAGGGTAAAAGTGACCAACAGCACAGAGAGCAGGGGGAGGGTAAAAGTGAACAAGAGCACAGAGAACTGTGGGTGGTAAAAGAGAGCAACTGGACTTGCTTGAAGATTCTTGAAGACGTTTTACCTCTCATCCGAAAGGCTTCTTCAGTTCTGTCTGACTGGTAGGGAGTATCAGGTATTTATCCTCTCATGGATGAAAAGCTCATCTAAGGTGTCATTGAGTCATCCTGTTGGTGTGGGTCAACTGGGGGCTGGTTGTGAACGGCCTCGAGAGTCGTTAGTATGATCAATGGACTCATATATTGCGGAGACAAAGCAACCGCTTCACAGACACATGGCTCAACACAGGAGAGCCAGTTCCTCAGGCCAGGACTCTGCTGTCTACCTTCATCTTAACAACAAAGGACACTCATTTCTGGATTGCAATGTACGCATTTTAGCCAGAAAGGATCATTGGTATGAGCGAGGAGTTAAAGAAGCCATTTTTGTCAACCTGGAATGGCCATCACTGAACAGAGGTGGGGGTCTAAGACATCATTTATTAGCCACCTACAATGCAGTCCTTGACACACTTCCCAGACAACTGAATGCACACCAAAACCCAGCTGTTTTCAGTGACTCACAGGAGGACAGAGAGAATCAGCATTCCATTGATCACCCTAACGGGCAATCCATTGATCATCCTAATGACTCTCGAGGCCGTTCACAACCAGCCCCCAGTTGACCCACACCAACAGGATGACTAAACGACACCTTAGATGAGCTTTTCATCCATGAGAGGATAAATACCTGATGCTCCCTACCAGTCAGACAGAACTGAAGAAGCCTTTCGGATGAGAGGTGAAACGTCTTCAAGAATCTTCAAGCAAGTCCAGTTGCTCTCTTTTACCACACACAGTTTACCATGACCTGGATGACTGAGAATCTTCACAGACAAGAGCACAGCGAGTATGGGGGAGGGTAAAAGTGAACAACAGCACAGAGAGTGGGGGGAGGGTAAAAGTGAACAACAACACAGAGAGTGGGGGGAGGGTAAAAGTGAACAACAGAAGTGAACAACAGCACAGAGAGTGGGGGGAGGGTAAAAGTGAACAACAGCACAGAGAGTGGGGGGAGGGTAAAAGTGAACAACAGAAGTGAACAACAGCACAGAGAGTGGGGGAGGGTAAAAGTGAACAACAGCACACAGAGTGGGGGGAGGGTAAAAGTGAACAACAGCACAGAGAGTGGGGGGAGGGTAAAAGTGAACAACAGCACAGAGAGTGGGGGGAGGGTAAAAGTGAACAACAACACAGAGAGTGGGGGGAGAGTAAAAGTGAACAACAGCACAGAGTGGGGGGAGGGTAAAAGTGAACAACAGAAGTGAACAACAGCACAGAGAGTGGGGGAGGGTAAAAGTGAACAACAGCACAGAGAGTGGGGGGAGGGTAAAAGTGAACAACAGAAGTGAACAACAGCACAGAGAGTGGGGGGAAGGGTAAAAGTGAACAACAGCACAGAGAATGAGGGGAGGGTAAAAGTGAACAACAGAAGTGAACAACAGCACAGAGAGTGGGGGGAGGGTAAAAGTGAACAACAGCACAGAGAGTGGGGGGAGGGTAAAAGTGAACAACAGAAGTGAACAACAGCACAGAGAGTGGGGGAGGGTAAAAGTGAACAACAGCACAGAGAGTGGGGGGAGGGTAAAAGTGAACAACAGAAGTGAACAACAGCACAGAGAGTGGGGGGAAGGGTAAAAGTGAACAACAGCACAGAGAGTGGGGGGAGGGTAAAAGTGAACAACAGAAGTGAACAACAGCACAGAGAGTGGGGGGAGGGTAAAAGTGAACAACCGGACAGAGAGTGGGGGGAGGGTAAAAGTGAACAACAGCACAGAGAGTGGGGGGAGGGTAAAAGTGAACAACAGCACAGAGAGTGGGGGGAGGGTAAAAGTGAACAACAGAAGTGAACAACAGCACAGAGAGTGGGGGGAGGGTAAAAGTGAACAACAGCACAGAGAGTGGGGGGAGGGTAAAAGTGAACAACAGCACAGAGAGTGGGGGGAGGGTAAAAGTGAACAACAGCACAGAGAGTGGGGGGAGGGTAAAAGTGAACAACAGAAGTGAACAACAGCACAGAGAGTGGGGGGAGGGTAAAAGTGAACAACAGCACAGAGAGTGGGGGGAGGGTAAAAGTGAACAACAGCACAGAGAGTGGGGGGAGGGTAAAAGTGAACAACAGCACAGAGAGTGGGGGGAGGGTAAAAGTGAACAACAGAAGTGAACAACAGCACAGAGAGTGGGGGGAGGGTAAAAGTGAACAACAGGACAGAGAGTGGGGGGAGGGTAAAAGTGAACAACAGCACAGAGAGTGGGGGGAGGGTAAAAGTGAACAACAGCACAGAGAGTGGGGGGAGGGTAAAAGTGAACAACAGAAGTGAACAACAGCACAGAGAGTGGGGGGAGGGTAAAAGTGAACAACAGCACAGAGAGTGGGGGGAGGGTAAAAGTGAACAACAGAAGTGAACAACATCACAGAGAGTGGGGGAGGGTAAAAGTGAACAACAGCACAGAGAGTGGGGGGAGGGTAAAAGTGAACAACAGCACAGAGAGTGGGGGGAGGGTAAAAGTGAACAACAGCACAGAGAGTGGGGGGAGGGTAAAAGTGAACAACAGAAGTGAACAACAGCACAGAGAGTGGGGGAGGGTAAAAGTGAACAACAGCACAGAGAGTGGGGGGAGGGTAAAAGTGAACAACAGAAGTGAACAACAGCACAGAGAGTGGGGGAGGGTAAAAGTGAACAACAGCACAGAGAGTGGGGGGAGGGTAAAAGTGAACAACAGAAGTGAACAACAGCACAGAGAGTGGGGGGAAGGGTAAAAGTGAACAACAGGACAGAGAGTGGGGGGAGGGTAAAAGTGAACAACAGCACAGAGAGTGGGGGGAGGGTAAAAGTGAACAACAGCACAGAGAGTGGGGGGAGGGTAAAAGTGAACAACAGAAGTGAACAACAGCACAGAGAGTGGGGGGGAGGGTAAAAGTGAACAACAGCACAGAGAGTGGGGGGAGGGTAAAAGTGAACAACAGAAGTGAACAACAGCACAGAGAGTGGGGGGAGGGTAAAAGTGAACAACAGGACAGAGAGTGGGGGGAGGGTAAAAGTGAACAACAGCACAGAGAGTGGGGGGAGGGTAAAAGTGAACAACAGAAGTGAACAACAGCACAGAGAGTGGGGGGAGGGTAAAAGTGAACAACAGCACAGAGAGTGGGGGGAGGGTAAAAGTGAACAACAGAAGTGAACAACAGCACAGAGAGTGGGGGGAGGGTAAAAGTGAACAACAGGACAGAGAGTGGGGGGAGGGTAAAAGTGAACAACAGCACAGAGAGTGGGGGGAGGGTAAAAGTGAACAACAGCACAGAGAGTGGGGGGAGGGTAAAAGTGAACAACAGAAGTGAACAACAGCACAGAGAGTGGGGGGAGGGTAAAAGTGAACAACAGCACAGAGAGTGGGGGGAGGGTAAAAGTGAACAACAGAAGTGAACAACATCACAGAGAGTGGGGGAGGGTAAAAGTGAACAACAGCACAGAGAGTGGGGGGAGGGTAAAAGTGAACAACAGAAGTGAACAACAGCACAGAGAGTGGGGGGAAGGGTAAAAGTGAACAACAGCACAGAGAGTGGGGGGAGAGTAAAAGTGAACAACAGCACAGAGAGTGGGGGGAGGGTAAAAGTGAACAACAGAAGTGAACAACAGCACAGAGAGTGGGGGAGGGTAAAAGTGAACAACAGCACAGAGAATGGGGGGAGGGTAAAAGTGAACAACAGAAGTGAACAACATCACAGAGAGTGGGGGAGGGTAAAATTGAACAACAGCACAGAGAGTGGGGGGAGGGTAAAAGTGAACAACAGAAGTGAACAACAGCACAGAGAGTGGGGGAGGGTAAAATTGAACAACAGCACAGAGAGTGGGGGGAGGGTAAATGTGAACAACAGAAGTGAACAACAGCACAGAGAGTGGGGGGAGGGTAAAAGTGAACAACAGCACAGAGAGTGGGGGGAGGGTAAAAGTGAACAACAGAAGTGAACAACATCACAGAGAGTGGGGGAGGGTAAAATTGAACAACAGCACAGAGAGTGGGGGGAGGGTAAAAGTGAACAACAGAAGTGAACAACAGCACAGAGAGTGGGGGAGGGTAAAAGTGAACAACAGCACAGAGAATGGGGGGAGGGTAAAAGTGAACAACAGAAGTGAACAACATCACAGAGAGTGGGGGAGGGTAAAATTGAACAACAGCACAGAGAGTGGGGGGAGGGTAAAAGTGAACAACAGAAGTGAACAACATCACAGAGAGTGGGGGAGGGTAAAATTGAACAACAGCACAGAGAGTGGGGGGAGGGTAAATGTGAACAACAGAAGTGAACAACAGCACAGAGAGTGGGGGGAGGGTAAAAGTGAACAACAGCAGCAGTCAAGGCTACAGTAAGCACAATAAATAGGTTGAATAAATAATGAATAATACAAATATGCTTCTGTTTGTTACTGTTTAGCATCTGTATGGGAGCTGGGATGAATGAGTTCTCATATTTATTTAGCCTGCAGTTTGTTATCCTGAATCGTTTACCTGAGGGTAACATCACAAATTCCTGATTCAGGATGTGAGTCGGGTCGTCCAGAACCTTCAGTGCCTCCCTGAGCACTGACTTTTCATACGGTGACTGCAGGTAACACTGATCTTGATGCCCTACAATTTTCAAAGCTGTTTTGACCAAACGCCCAGCTTGGACTTTAACTGAACTGAAAGATTGCCATACCAGGTTTGCGTCCCGTACCGTATCACTCTCTAAAATAATTTGAAAAAATAAAAACAGGAGTTTGCTGTTGACACCATACAGTCTAATGGTGATGATACACGGGGCAACTTTTTGGGCAATGTTGCCGAGCAATTGCGTTTTGACTCTTTTCTATTGAGATTGGGCAACATTGTTTCTTTCTGAATGGTTTTGATAATCTCTGGCAACTTTTTGAGATAAGCCAATCAGAACGCGAGTATCGAGTCATGTGACCTCCGGTGAGGTTCGGATCAGAAATTTCAAACAAATATGGCGGCCGCTCAGTGTCAGTGGAGTGAAGAGATGGAGAGACTCCTCATCTGTTTTTACGCCGGTAAGTTGTTATTTTAATATTCTATATGGAGGAATTTACCTCACCAAAGCTCTAAAAAACAACAGACAGCTTGATTAAATGGTCACAGCAAAAATTAAGACATCGATTTTTTTTAGCTAACTGTAAACTGCCGTTGCTAACTGTTGTTGCCTATTGTTAGTTGCCCTGAAAAGTTGCCCTGTGTCTCACCTAGTTGCCCGTTGCCAGCAACATTGCTCGGCAACATTGCCCAAAAAGTTGCCCCGTGTATCATCACCATAAGTCTTCTTAAAAAAATACATCCTCTGTTGAAGCAGAATACAAAGACTTTCAGCATGAATGTGCCGGGTGATTGAACAAGCAATAATTTATAATGTGACTCTCTCTGTGCAATACTTTATATGTGCAATACTTTATATGTGCAATACCTCACTCCATAATGTGTAATGGTGATGATACACGGGGCAACTTTTTGGGCAATGTTGCCAAGCAATGTTGCTGGCAACGGGCAACTAGGTGAGACACAGGGCAACTTTTCAGGGCAACTAACAATGGGCAACAACAGTTAGCAATGGCAGTTTACAGTTACCTAAAAAAAATCGATGTCTTAATTTTTGCTGTGACCATTTAATCAAGCTGTCTGTTGTTTTTTAGAGCTTTGGTGAGGTAAATTCCTCCATATAGAATATTAAAATAACAACTTACCGGCGTAAAAACAGATGAGGAGTCTCTCCATCTCTTCACTCCACTGACACTGAGCGGCCGCCATATTTGTTTGAAATTTCTGATCCGAACCTCACCGGAGGTCACATGACTCGATACTCGCATTCTGATTGGCTTATCTCAAAAAGTTGCCAGAGATTATCAAAACCATTCAGAAAGAAACAATGTTGCCCAATCTCAATAGAAAAGAGTCAAAACGCAATTGCCCAGCAACATTGCTCGGCAACATTGCCCAAAAAGTTGCCCCGTGTATCATCACCATAACACAACACATACACCTCAGACTGTGCACCTCCCCCCTTACACACTCCCGCCCCTTTTTTCCCCCCTCTCTCTCTCTCTCTCTCTCTCTCTCTCTCTCCCTCCACGCTGTTTGCACTGTTATTGGAGATGCTTTAATCTCATTGTACATGTGTATAGTGACAATAAAGGCATTCTATTCTATTCAATAAAAACACCCACATACTTATATGAAGCAACCTGACATATGGGTATGTTGTGTATGAGCACTGGACTAGGTTCACAGATTGATCTTGGGTCAAATACCATTTCTTCTGTTTTATTAATGTTAATGACAAGATGGTGAGCATCACACCAGTCTACAAACTGCATAATTTCAGAATGGTAGGAGGCCACGTCTTGATCTCTGTGTAGTAAGCCAAGAATGGCGTTATCATCAGAAAATTTAACAATGTAGTTTTGTGGGTGTTTACTCACACACTCATTGGTATAAATAGTAAAAAGGACTGGTGAGCTCACACACCCCTGTGGAGCCCCTGTGCTGATGAATTTGGGGTCTGAGACTGGTTTATGGACCTTCACATATTGCATCCTGTTAGTTTAAAAAGAATAATATCATTTAACAGTAAAAGAGTTTACACCCATCTTTTTCAGTGTCTCCAACAGTAGAAAGGGCCGAATAGTATTAAATGCTAAACTAAAATCTCATCTCATCCTCTCAAGCCCCTTTATCCTGTTCTACAGGGTCGCAGGCGAGCTGGATCCTATCCCAGCTGACTACGGGTGAAAGGCGGGGTACACCCTGGACAAGTCGCCAGGTCATCACAGGGCTGACACATAGACACAGACAACCATTCACACTCACATTCACACCTACGCTCAATTTAGAGTCACCAGTTAACCTAACCTGCATGTCTTTGGACTGTGGGGGAAACCGGAGCACCCGGAGGAAACCCACGCGGACACGGGGAGAACATGCAAACTCCGCACAGAAAGGCCCTCGCCGGCCACGGGGCTCGAACCCAGAACCTTCTTGCTGTGAGGCGACAGCGCTAACCACTACACCACCGTGCCGCCCCTAAACTAAAATCTATAAAAACTAAATGTGCATAGGCCTTAGTGTCCTCAAGATGTTTTAGGATTAGGTGGGTGATGCTACTTATAGCGTCATCTGTACTCCTACCCCGTTTGTAGGCAAACTGCCAGGGGTCTAAATCCTCGTTTACCTCCATTTTTAAAAGAGACACCATATATTTCTCAAAACATTTCATGACAATGGATGTCAGTGCTACAGACCTAAAATCACTGTTCTCTATGGGACAAGGCTTCTTAGGGACTAGAGTGATGACGGTCTTTTTCCATAAAGCTGGGACAGTGTGTGAGTCAAGTGGTCACTAAAAGAGAGGGCACCAGGCTGGGACAAGCTCCTTCCCACACATTTTTAAAAGGTGGGCAAAGATCCCATCTGGACCCCTAGCTTTCCTGGTACACTGCTGCTGGAACAGTGACTGTTTCCTTAACCAATCTACTTCATGCCCTATGCTCATGTCAGTGCTTAAGGAGTTTAGAACAGTGATGCATTCATTGGTGAAGTCCTGAGTCTGAAACCTGAGATTAAAGTCATTCAGTTCATTAGCTTTCAGCTGATCATCTGAAGTAACTATACCGTATGCCCCTTGCTTGGTACCATGTTTGCAATGGCCTTCATTGAGTCCCAGAGTTTTCTAGAGCTTATGGTGGTGAAGTGGCTCTCAATTAAGACCCCGTCCACACGTAGCCGGGTATCTGCTAAATCGAAGATATTTTTCTACGTTTTGGCCTGTCATCCACATGAAAACACATCAAAAATGAATATTTAAAAAAACTCCGGGCAAAGTGAAGATTTTTGAAAACTCCGTGTATGCCTTTTCGTGTAGACAGAGATAACCGGAGTTTTGCGTTTTAGAACGTCACAATCTGCACCAAAAAAATTACAACAAATCTGCCTTGACGTCAAACGTGCGACCTTTGTTTACTGCAGAAGCCAGATTAAGCATGGACTTAAGCTAGCCGCACACCACGGCGATCCACGCGGTACCGAACTGACCCATTTCAGAGCCGACTCCCGACAGGGCACACACATATCCCCCGACTGTTGACGAGTGCAGTCGCGATTGAAGCGACACGTGACAACTTAATAGCTTTGTGATTGGCTATTGGATATAGTTACTGTTAAATCCAACACTTGAAGATGCTACAGGCTGAATTACAAATGACACAACACGGAATATGTAGCGCACTATCTAGGCTGCATGAGCTATTATTTCCAACCTTAAATAGTGCACTTATATAGCGGAGTTAAAGCGATTTGGAATTCAGCCACACAACTTGAGCAGAGTGGCTTTCCAGCCCACTGTGTCTATGGATAAAGCTTCAGTCTATGGAATTACAGTATATACCTGCATTAGGTGCTACCAACACGTATTTCTCACGCTAGAAATTGTGTTTAATGATGTCACGTGTTATATGCGAAAGATATGATTGGCTATTGCTAGCGACTCTCGCCGATCAGTCTGACTCCCGATTAGTTTTTCGAATCGGCTGTGAGATGAGTCGGTACCATCGAAAACTAGTCTTTACGCCTGACTCGCGACTTCAGGTGGCTCGGTACGCTGAAAATCGGCGTAGTGTGCGGCTAGCTAAAGAGTAATGGATCGGAGTAGTGCCTTGAAAGCGTTAATTATTGTGCAGGTGCTATTTACATGTTTAATTTTAGAAGCCCAACTACTGCTCCAAGAGCACAGGCGATGTGATTAGGGGGTAGGATTTGGGGAAATAATGCCATCTACAGGTTGGGAATGCTTATGAATGTGATTGAAAACGCAGATGTTCGGTTATGTGTGGAAGGGATTTTTTTCGAAGACGAGGTGGTGTGGATAAAACATTTTTATAAACGGAGGGGGGGAAGATGTTCGGTTTTAAAAATACCCGGCTACGTGTGTACATGGCATTAGTCCTTTTGATGTCTCCTGGCCCTTTTAAGCAGTTGATTCAGTTCCTTTTGTACCACTTTTAGCCCAGCCCTATCTCTGTTTCTACATGCTGCCTTTTTCCGGTTAATGCAATCCTTTATGTCCTTAGTTATGCAAGGCTTATTATTGGGGTAGACCACAATTTCTCTTTTGGTAAGGACACTGTCTACACAATAATTTACGGTCCGTGATTGTATCTGTAGTCACATCAATGTCTGTGTCATGAAAAACATTCCAGTCTGTGCACAAGAAGCATCCTTTAAGTGTTTCTATCCCATCATCAGACCACACAGCTACTGTTTTCGCTTGTGGCTTACTGCGTTTCAGCATGGTTTTATTTGTGGGAATTAAGTGAATAGCGTTGTGGTCTGAGTTAGCCAGAGGGGGTTGGGGTTTGGCGATGTAGGCATTTTTGATATTACCATAGCACTTATCAAGAGGCTTATTCTCGTGTGTGCTGCAGTTAACATATTGTTCGAACCCAGGGAGTGCTAGTTTGAGTTTGCAATGGTTAAAGTTGCCCGTAATAAAAACAGGTGCGCCTGGTGAATGCTGTAGTTCTTGATGTACGCGGTCTGCAATGTGAGTTGCGGCTCTAACTGCATTCCCGCTGGGAGGAACGTAAACAATGCACACAGCCACACTTCCAAACTCCTTTGGGAGGTAAAACGGTCTCAAAGTCAAGTGCAAAATCTCACTATCAGGACAGCAGAGTGTTTCCCTAACTGTGTACTGTTTGCACCAATTGTTAATCACATACACAGCCATGCCGCCACCTCTAGTTTTCCCAGCTTGTTCAGTCCTGTTCCCTAACAAAAGAAAACCCCTCGATATCAGCCAGAGAGTTTTGGATATCCTGGTATAGCCAAATTTCCATGATTACCATCAGACTTGAGGTGCGATACTTGAAGCATGTCCTGATGATAACCTGAAGTTCATCTATTTTAGCTCGAAGTGATCTTGCGTTGCATAGTATGATTGAAGGTAGGGCTCTCCGTCACAGACGCTGCCGTACTCCACCTCGCCTGCCCCTTTTCCTCGACCGCCTGCTGTGCACTGGCTGCACTCTCACACAGTCTGGTAAATCCACAGAAGAGAGCCTGGCCGTTCAGAGTGCCAGTAGTGCGTCCTGGGTATAGGTAACAGGTAGCTGGGCCTCCATGCCCACAGATTGAGCTTGGTATGGTATACAGAGCCTGATGATGATCAGCACGAGATATGCATAATGCATTAATCTTGCCATGTTGACTTCCACACATTCCCACAATGCAGCAACACATTCACAGATAATTCCACATACAAACAACAAACAAACAAAAAGACGATAGCAGTAGACAGCGAGCCTGGGTCACACGCAGAGCAGCGCCACTGGAAGTTGCGAACAGGAACAGTCCTGATGATGTAGAAATCATGCATTACTGTCGCCTAACACACACAAACCCATCTCCACCTGCAGCACTGCGGCTTTCTCACTGGCTAAAGGCTGTAAATGTTAATCTGTGTGTACTTTTAAAAATCATCTTAAATAATTTCAAATTAATGAAACTATGCTGAAACTTTGGGCCCCCGTCAGATCCAGAGCAGACTGCAGCAGGGACACACTCACTCTTCCACTCTTTACACATTTATTATTGTTCAAAATGATTCTCATGACACATCTCGGAGAAATAATTTTAAAAAATTACAAAGTAGCTCAGAAGTGCGAGCACACACACACACACACACACACACACACAAGTGTGAGGTGGAATATAGACCTTCTGTTATTTTATTATTCTGCAGTAATTGGAAACAGGTGGAGCCAATGTGTGTGTTATCAGGTTATTTATCTCTTTTCACTCTGTGTGTGTGTGTGTGTGTGTAAGGAAGACACCCTGAATGGCAGTTTTTAATCACGATACATTACACATGCAGGGTGTGATGAATTCTCAAGACAGACTCAGCAGATTTTGTGATGGTCTTCAGTGAAACTCTTCCACATGCTTCAGTTCAGCGTTCCGTCCCGTCGCCTCGCACTCGTCTGTGTGTGTGTTAAAGTGACACAGTTGTAATGGTTCTGCTTCAGACCCTCATTCTGTCTCCTCTGTACATCAGTGATGAAGTGAGCTTTAAACACGATTACTCACGATCACTGAGCCGAGACCAGAGACGAGAAAATTTAACATCATTTTCACTGCGAACAGAACAGAACGGGTTAAAGGTGTATGTGTGTGTGTGTGTGTGTGCGCGATGACTGATAATAGATGGAGTGATGAACAGCGAGGGAGAAGTGTGAACAGCTTCACTAATTTGTTAAGACACTCATTATCACCTGGAGCTGTGTGAAAGTTTGGCACATCATTGTCTGTTTAACACGAACATCTCTCTCTCTCTCTCTCTCTCTCTCTCTCTCACACACACACACACAGAGCAATAAAAATCACATAACCTAAAAATAATGTAGAAAATCTACAAATGGAATTATTGTTACTGTGATTAAAGTTGATTATTTTTCCATAACCGTGTGTCCCCAAGTGTTTTATTCCTCTTACACCACAGCAACTTACCAACAAATACAATTTTTCATTCTCTCTCTCTCTCTCTCTCTCTCTCACACACACACACACACACACACACACACACACACACACACACACCTCATTGCATAACTTTTATCCTTTTCTAGTTATATTTAAGGTTGTGGAACGGCGGTGAAATGAGTTTGTTCCTGTTGTCACGTATGTTGTAGCAGCTCTAAACACTCAGCGGACTCTTTATTCTCTCTGAGAGTCAGTAAGACACGTCTCCTGCACACTCAGTCCCAATTCACGGATAAAATATTCATACAATATCACACAGGTCATTAAATACACGTGTTCTTATTAGTGTTTACACACCAAGAACGAAATTCAGTGCGATGAAGCAATACATTCAGTTCCGTCTCAATTGTTGCGGAATTTCGCCTGCAAAAGTGATCACATGACCAATCGGAAGCGGTTCAGGCCGCAAGCACTGCTCTGTTTCCTGTTGTCCAGCGTTCCGTCTCTCAGCTGCAGGTCTTTAACGAGACGATGATGAAACTCTCTCTGGTGTCATTTGTACCTAAACCTTTCCTGAGAGCATGTCTGTAATTATTCCCTTCATCACCGCGAGACGTCTCCATCAGTCACGCAGGACTCCACCGACAGTCGGGGCGCAAAATAAAACAACAGATTTTAAACATTTACAAGAGTCTACACTCTGGGAGAAAACTTGACACGAATTTTTCACATCACAATTTCGTATCTGTTGTCTCTGGTGTGTAAAAACCTTAAAGCTGTAAATGTTTATTCTGTAGCATGCAGCAGAACCGACTCCTGCTAGAACTTCACTAGAACCCGGGCGTTCTTTAATCCCAGCTCTGTTTTTGTTTCAGAAGATAAACGATTCACAATTTCACATTTTTGCTCCCAATACATACAAAACACGAGAAAACTAAAACATTTTGGTTCTAGTTCCTGTTCTGATTTGGGCTCCAGTTGTTGCTCTAGTTCTAGTTTGGTCCTGGTTTATGTTCAAATCTTTTCTCTTCCACTCAGGTTCTTGATCTGATTCTTGTTGTAAAGTTTTTGTTGCAGTTTTTGTTTTAGTTCTGTTTCTGTTCATTATCCCTACAGCATGTCATGGTTCTCTTACCTCAGGTTTTAGTTCTGGTTCTTCTCTCCAGCTTTGTTCTTCTGTAGTTTTAATCCTGATCCTGTTTCTTGTGCTGCCTCTTTAAAAATTTTTTTTCCTGTTTTGATTCTTCTTGTGGTTTTCGGTTCTAGTCCTGGAGCACAGCGTAAGGTCATGACCTCTGCCCTGAGGAGTGTGATAATGAGATGTGGACACGGCAGTCTCCAGGAAACTCTGGGCCATCCTGGGTGAAGTCGGTTCTCAGACGGAGTGGTTCTGCTCCACTTGGGTCCAGTTCTGGAGTGTAAGATGAGTTCTGGTTCCACGTGAGCAGTCAGTAATTGTGTGTTCTTGGGGGGTTTGAGAGAGAACATGCTCTCATGCACATGAATGAAGCTCATTACAGACACCTCGTGTCTCCTTGTTTACAGTGCGCAGATCCCTGCAGGAACAATTACAAGAATCTGCTAGCTGAGCGTAATGAGACACTTTTTTATTGTTTTATGACTCTTAATCTCGCCGTTCGTATCGATGGAGCGTGCTCGGCTGCGAGATCATTTCCCACGACGGCTTGCTGTGTTTCATAAATAAAGCGCACATGATCACGCTGACTTTATGAGCCAGAGTTTTAATCAGTTTATGAGCGGAGAACATGTGACGTGTTTCCTTCTCGTGAACAATCCGTCACTCTCAGCTTCCTGTTAAACGACGCATCGGAACACGGATGTCATTTCTATTTTCCTCTTTTGTTTATAACTTTTCTTTATCAATATTACAGTGATGAAAATAACTCGAGCAGTTAATTGATCATAATGTATTCTATATATTATTAAATAAAACTCCACCCACACAGAACTGAACTCAAACACTCCCCGAGTTTGTTCATCATTTGCCAGAACTTGTTTCCATGCTAACAGTTAGCATACTAACCTAATATGACAAAATGAACTTGTTCTATAAATTGACTTCTCACAAGCCCTGCCTTGTTTTCTCTGCCATCCAATCACTGCTTAGCAACCATTCTGAGTATCTGCCGTCATCTTAGCTGAATTTTTAGCATCTTAGCATCACACCAGCATTCTGACATTTTAAATCTGTCTTCACAGTTCAAGCAGAGCTGAAGCGGAACGAGCGAATTCTTTTGTTCACCTAAATGGTGTGAGCATAAAAGCAACGCTGTGCGCACTGTTCAGTGAGGACTAGCGGTTAGTGTGCTTTTACCATGTTAACTATGAAAAAAACACATTTATAAAGAGAGATCGGATTAATCACGCTATAAGCCACGGCCTAATGGTTAGAGAAGCAGCTTTGGGATCAAAAGGTTGCTGGTTTGATTCCCTAGAGCAGCAGGAATGGCTGAAGTGCCTTTGAGCAGGGCACTGAACCCCCACCTGCTCCCAGGCTGCTCTGGGTGTGTTGTATGTCGCTCTGGATAAGAGCATCTGCTAAAAGCCTGTAATGTAATGTAACTACACAAGACCTTTATCAGGTTAACGAGGTGAGGTTAGCGAGCACTATGAGCTGTACACATCCATTCTGCATTAATTCTATATTTTATAATCTTACATTAATTTAAATAATTTATCGTTTTTGTGTTCTGAAGCCTGATACTAACTCCCAGCTCGCTCTCCAGGTCCCCGAGCTTCTTCCTGATCCTCTAAACCCTGTTTTTTTCTCAGATCATGACAGGTGTGTGTGTGTGTGTGTGTGTGTGTGTGTGTGTGTGTTTATTCCAGTTGAATTGCAGTAACTTCCCTAAGTGACAATGTGACAGAATGTCATGAGTAAACGGTCGCGACTTTTAGATTCAAAACTTCTCCACTTTTTCGTCCATCAGTTCATCCATCTGTTTATCTGTTCATCCATAACAGTGAGTCATTAAACACACACACACACACACACACACACACACACACACACACACTCGAAAACACTGCAGACACAAACACCAGCGTTTTAAACAGATAACAAACTTTACGTAGATGCTAACTTCCTGTATGCTGATGCTAACAAAATTTACACTGATGCTAACATATATTATACTGACGCTAACATTTTCTTTAAGTGGAGACTAACATCCTTTACACAAATGCTAACATGTGAATGCTCCTCCTGAACTGATGTTCATAGTTAAAGGTTCTGAGTGCAAAGTTGAATTCTGGGTAAAGTGTTCTGTTTCTTTTGCTGTTGGAGTTTCAAGATGTTTCTCTGCTGCACACACACCGTGTATCCTGTGTGTAAATGTTTTGCTGAGATAAAAAGCGTCCTGCATTTTACAATTCCGGAGATTGCTGAAGCAAGTGAGCAGCAATATCACGTGACCACTGTGGGGTGAGTTTGAGCTACTTTTAACCAAAACAAGCATTATAGCCATCTGTTAAATGTGGAGTTTCCATGGTCCCGTGAAGATCTCACACCTGCCTATCCTGTTGAGGGCCCGCCAATTCTGGTAACATCTGAAATGGTGGCTAATGCCTTATGCAAAATGAAGCTGGGCAAAGCTCCTGGCCCATCCGGTATAGTGGCAGAAATGGTTAAGGCGTCTGAAGAGGTTAGCATCCCTGTGTTGTGCAGCCTAACAAACGCGATCATAGCTGAGAAAAAGATCCCAGTAGACTGGGATATGAGTGTGGCAGCGGGGGCGTGGTCAAGCGCCGGTCTGTGACAGGAGGGTGGAGCCGGGGAAGGTGAGTGGCAGAATCGCGACACCTGAGGATAATTAACCTGTTTGTGTGTGTTTTTTCCCAGTAACCGCTCCCTATTTAAGGAGGCAGAGAGAGAGGAGAGGGAGCGCAACCCGGGACCAGACGAGTGTGTGTGTGTATGTGAATGTGAATGAATAGGATTATTAGACTGAAAAGTTATAAAAATAAATCACCTTGTCTGCCTCCAAACGCTGTCCTGCCGTCCTCTGTGCTCCACCCACACTCGATACACGCTACAGTGGTGCCGAAACCCGGGACAAGGTGGAGCACCAACACAGCAGCCCCATGGAATCCTCTCCGTTCGCGGACTTGGTCCACGCCCTCGCCACGGCTCAGCAGAGCCAGCACCAGGCACTTTTCACGCTCCGAAAGGAGCAGGAGCGCTGCTTCGAAGCCCTGGTGCTGGCTCAGCAGGAAGATCGAGAGGCGTTCCGGCGTCTCCTCGCGTCGGCGGGGTCCACCAGCGCCCCGGCCGCGGGCCCGTCTCCCCTCACCGTGACCAAGATGGGCCCGCAGGATGACCCCGAGGCTTTCATCACATTGTTCGAGCAGGTCGTCGAAGCCTCGGGGTGGCCGATGGAGCAGCGCGCGGCGCGCCTCCTCCCCCTCCTCACGGGAGAGGCGCAGCTGGCCGCACTACAGCTCCCCGCCGATCGCAGGCTGGCCTACGCCGACCTTCGCCGGGCTGTCCTCCCGCGTGTGGGGCACACGCCGGAGCAGCAGCGCCAGCGCTTCCGCGCGCTGCGGATGGAGGAAGTCGGCAGCCCGTTCGCGTTCGGCCAGCAGCTCCGGGACGCCTGCTGGTGGTGGCTGAGGGCCGAAGATCGCGACGCCGAGGGAATCATCGACCAGGTGGCGCTGGAACAGTTCATCGCCCGCTTACCAGCTGGAACCGCGGAGTGGGTCCAGTGCCACCGCCCGGCGTCGCTGGATCAGGCCGTGGGACTGGCGGAGGATCATCTGGCGGCTGTTCCGGCAGCAGGACAGCGGACGACAGCATCTTCTTTCTCCTCTTCTCTCTCTCTTTCTCCCCCCCTCCTCCCGTGTCCCGTCCTTGCCCCATTCCCCCACCGCGGAGGCGGGGGCCGGCTCCACCCCAGCCGGCCTGCCACACCCATGGTGCCCTCCCGTTTCTCCCTTCTGTGTCTGTCTCTCCCCCCCTCAGGTGAGTGAACCCCAGAACACAGCTGCAGAGGGAAGGCCCGGGCCGGTTTGCTGGCGCTGCAGGGATCCGGGCCACCTGCAGCAACAGTGTGCAGCGATGGAGGTGGGGGCGGTGGTGCAGATCCCCGACGTGCCAGAGGCTGCCCTCGATCGGGCCGGAGCGTATCGCATACCGGTAAGTGTACAAGGGGCTACATATCAGGCGTTGGTGGATTCAGGTTGCAATCAGACCTTGATCCGCCAAAGCCTGGTGCAAGACGAGGCATTGGGGGGAGCACAAGGGGTGAAGGTGTTGTGTGTGCACGGGGATATTAACAGCTACCCATTGGTGTTGGTCCACATACATTTCAGAGGGGAGAAATCGATAGTGAAGGCGGCGGTTAATCCTTGCCTTACCCACTCTTTGATCTTGGGGACTGATTGGCCGGGATTTCGGGGTTTAATGGCACACCTAATAAAGAGTGGGTCCTGCCGGTTAACAGGGGAGGGTCCCGGTGTCGCTTTGGCTGGAGCTGCGGTCGCAGAGCCGTCTACGTCATCTCCGCGACAGAGTGAGGAGCCACCGGCCCCTCCTCTTTCTATTGGGGAATCCCTCGCGGATTTCCCACTGGAACAATCGCGAGACGAGACTCTGCGACACGCGTTTGACCAAGTGAGAGTAATCGATGGTCAGACGCTCCAGCCGGGCGCCACCCCCTCCTTCCCCTATTTTTCCATTTTGAAGGATAGGTTATACCGAGTGACGCAGGACACTCAGACGAAAGAGCGAGTCACCCAATTGCTAATTCCAAAGAGCCGCCGGGAATTGGTATTTCAGGTGGCTCACTTTAATCCCATGGCTGGACACCTCGGGCAGGATAAGACACTCGCCCGGATAATGGCCCGATTCTATTGGCCGTGGATTCGCGGCGACGTCCGTAAGTGGTGTACGGCGTGCCGCGAATGCCAGTTAGTAAATCCAGCGGCCATTCCAAAAGTGCCCTTGCGCCCCCTACCATTAATCGAGACCCCGTTTGAAAGAATTGGGATGGATCTTGTCGGGCCATTAGATCGGTCAACACGAGGGTACCACTTTATATTGGTTCTGGTGGACTATGCAACGCGATACCCGGAAGCGGTGCCTCTTCGCAATATCTCAGCACGCAGTATTGCGGAGGCCCTCTTCCACGTCATCTCCCGGGTTGGAATCCCGAAAGAGATTCTGACTGACCAAGGCACCTCGTTTATGTCACGAACACTGAGCGAACTGTATGGGCTACTGGGTATTAAGCCGATCCGCACCAGTGTTTATCACCCACAGACGGACGGTTTAGTTGAACGGTTCAACCGCACCCTCAAGAATATTATCAAAAAATTCGTAAGTGAGGACGCACGTAACTGGGATAAGTGGCTCGAACCCTTGTTGTTTGCAGTGCGAGAGGTCCCCCAAGCCTCCACTGGGTTCTCCCCGTTTGAATTATTATATGGGCGGAAGCCGCGCGGCATCTTAGATGTACTGCGGGAAAATTGGGAGGAGGGACCTTCACCGAGCAAAAACGAAATTCAGTACGTTATGGATCTGCGCGCAAAACTCCACACGCTCACACACCTAACTCAGGAGAATTTGCGGCAGGCCCAGGAACGGCAAACCCGCCTGTACAACAAGGGCACGCGCCTTAGAGAGTTCACTCCGGGAGATAAGGTACGCGTCCTGTTGCCCACGTCGAGCTCCAAATTAATCGCCAAGTGGCAAGGACCCTTTGAGGTCACACGGCGAGTCGGGGACGTCGACTATGAGGTTAGGCGAACGGACAGGGAGGGGGCGCTACAGATCTACCACCTCAATCTACTGAAACGCTGGAACAAGGAGGTCCCCGTGGCGTTGGTGTCGGTAGTTCCGGAGAAGGCGGAGCTGGGGCCGGAGGTCCAAAAAGGGTCATTGGCATCACGTACCTCTCCGGTCCCCTGTGGAGACCACCTCTTCCCGACCCAACTCACGGAGGTCGCCCAGTTGCAGGCTGAGTTTTCGGATGTGTTCTCGCCCCTGCCCGGTCGCACTAACCTCATAGAACACCACGTAGAGACGCCCCCGGGGGTGGTAGTGCGGAGCCGTCCTTATAGATTACCCGAACACAAAAAAAAGGTGGTTCGGGAAGAACTTCAGGCCATGCTCGAAATGGGCATCGTCGAGGAGTCCCACAGTGACTGGAGCAGCCCGGTGGTCTTGGTTCCCAAGGCCGACGGGTCGGTCCGGTTCTGTGTGGACTATAGGAAAGTCAACGCGGTGTCTAAATTTGACACGTACCCAATGCCTCGTATTGATGAGCTGCTCGATCGACTAGGCACGGCTCGCTTTTACTCGACACTGGATTTGACGAAGGGATATTGGCAGATCCCCTTGACTCCGTTATCCCGGGAAAAAACGGCCTTTTCCACACCGTTCAGCTTACACCAGTTTGTCACACTTCCTTTTGGGCTGTTTGGGGCGCCCGCTACATTTCAGCGGCTGATGGACCGGGTCCTCCGGCCCCATGCCACCTATGCGGCCGCGTACCTAGATGATATCATCATTTATAGTAATGATTGGCAGCGGCACCTACAACACCCGAGGGCCGTCCTTAGGTCGCTGAGGCGGGCGGGACTCACTGCCAACCCAAAGAAGTGTGCGATTGGGCGGGTGGAAGTACGGTATCTGGGCTTCCACTTGGGCAACGGGCAGGTGCGTCCCCAAATTAATAAGACAGCAGCGATTGCGGCCTGCCCGAGGCCCAAGACCAAAAAGGGGGTGAGGCAGTTCCTGGGGCTGGCTGGCTACTATCGTAGGTTTATACCTAATTATTCGGACGTCACCAGCCCGCTGACTGACCTCACTAAAAAGGGGGCGCCAGATCCGGTCCAGTGGACGGAGCAGTGCCAGCGGGCTTTCTCTGAGGTAAAGGCTGCACTGTGTGGGGGGGCCACTTTTACACTCCCCTGACTTCTCTCTCCCTTTTGTGTTGCAGACCGATGCGTCGGACAGAGGGCTGGGGGCCGTTTTGTCCCAGCAGGTGGAGGGGGAGGACCGCCCGGTCCTGTACATCAGCCGGAAGCTGTCAGTGCGTGAGGGGCGCTACAGCACAATTGAAAAAGAGTGCCTGGAGATTAAGTGGGCGGTCCTCGCCCTCCGTTACTACCTGCTGGGGCGCTCTTTCACTCTCTGTTCGGACCACACGCCCCTCCAGTGGCTCCACCGCATGAAGGATGCCAACGCGCGGATCACCCGTTGGTATCTGGCACTCCAACCCTTCAACTTCAAGGTGGTCCACAGGCCGGGGGCGCAGATGGTCGTGGCAGACTTCCTCTCCCGTCAAGGGGGGGGGGAGTCGGCTGCGGGCCGGACGAGCGCCCGGCCTGAGTCGGGCGGTGGGGGTATATGGCAGTGGGGGCGTGGTCAAGCGCCGGTCTGTGACAGGAGGGTGGAGCCGGGGAAGGTGAGTGGCAGAATCGCGACACCTGAGGATAATTAACCTGTTTGTGTGTGTTTTTTCCCAGTAACCGCTCCCTATTTAAGGAGGCAGAGAGAGAGGAGAGGGAGCACAACCCGGGACCAGACGAGTGTGTGTGTGTATGTGAATGTGAATGAATAGGATTATTAGACTGAAAAGTTATAAAAATAAATCACCTTGTCTGCCTCCAAACGCTGTCCTGCCGTCCTCTGTGCTCCACCCACACTCGATACACGCTACAATGAGTTATATCATCAATCTGTACAAAGGCAAGGGTGACGCGCTCAATAGAGGAAACTACAGGGGTCTAAAGTTGACGGAGCACTGCCTGAAAGTAGTTGAGAGAGTGGTAGAGAAGATTGCCCGCGAGCTAGTGTCCATCAATGAGATGCAATTTGGTTTCATGCCTGGGCGGAGCACAACCGATGCAATTTTTATTGTCCGCCAGTTGCAAGAGAAATATCTAGCCAAAGAAAAGAACTTGTACTTTGACTTCAAAGATCTAGAGAAGGCTTTTGATCGCGTCCCTCGGGATGTCCTTTGGTGGGCAATGCGTCGTCTGGGTCTTCCAGAGTGGCTTGTCAGCACAGTACAGGCTATGTACTCCAATGCCTCGAGTAGGGTCTGTGTCAGTAACTCAGTAAGTGACAGCTTCAAGGTCCAAGTAGGAGTTCATCAGGGCTCCGTGTTGAGCCCATTTCTCTTCATCGTAGTTCTGGAAGCCCTCTCACGAGAATTTCGTACTGGTTGCCCTTGGGAGCTTCTGTATGCTGACGACTTAGTCATCTCCTCAGACTTGCTGGAAGAACTCCTAGAGAGACTGCGCCTGTGGAAAATTGGTCTGGAGTCCAAGGGTTTACGTGTAAACATGAGTAAGACAAAAATCCTGATGTCTGGTCCAAACTTGAACTCTCTGAAGGACTCAGGAAAGCACCCTTGTGCTGTTTGCAGGAAGGGCATAGGAAGTAATTCTATCTTTTGCAATGGATGCTCCCACTGGGTCCATAAAAAATGCAGCAACATATCTGGCAGACTAACACCGGATCCCTTGTTCAGATGTAGCAGATGTTGGGGTACAGCTCGCCCAATCGATGGCAGACCGTGTGATTATGTTATGGTGAACGAGCAATACCTTGAAGTAGTAGATTCCTTCCGCTATCTTGGCGATACCATCTGTGCTGGTGGTGGCTGTGAAGCTGCCATAATAGCAAGAGTAAGAGCTGCTTGGGGAAAGTTCAGGGAGCTGCTCCCTTTGCTGACATGCAAGAGTTTATCGCTCAGAACAAGGGGTAGAGTCTATGGTAGCTGTGTCAGGGGTGCCCTGCTCTATGCAAGTGAGTGCTGGGCCCCTAAAAAGGTTGACCTGTCAAGACTTGAAAGGAATGAGCGGGCTATGTTGAGGTGGATGTGTGGCCTGAACCCCAATGATGAAACCAGCCCAAGTATCTGGGACAAACTTGAAATTGTCCCCCTTGAAGCCGCACTTCGCTGTGGACGGCTTCGGTGGTTTGGCCACACCAAAAGAGCATCTGGCCCAATATCAGCCATTGAGAAGTTGGAGGTCGCTGGCACCAGGAGAAGAGGCAGACCCAGGAAGACGTGGGCCAAGGTGGTCACTGACAACCTGAAGACATTCCATCTGTCCCCGGAAGTGGCCACTGACCGGGTTGCCTGGAAGAAGGCTGTGAATACTCACATGCAACGTCATACCCGCCCCCAGGTGGAACATAATGATGTAAACAGATAGTGAGTGAGTGAGTGAGTGAGTGAGTGAGTGAAGTCGGCGTGGGTGAACATGGCGGACTCAGCTCTCCCTCCAGCGGAAAAGAAAAGGAAAGCTGCCTAGTGAGTGCAATTACAAGATAGAGCAAGGTTAGAGGACACGTCATTTTTCTGGACAGATAACTAAATCGTTCTACCCAGCGCTTAGCTGTCTTAGTCTTAGAGTGCATGAGCTCGACTCCATGGTAGCGAGTATGGAGTTACACGCCTAATGTTCTGATCTTACAGAGAAAGAAATGAGAACACAAAAGCAGTAACAGAGAAAAATATATAAATATTCATCCTTTGTTTCATGGATCTATTAGCAAATGTCGACCACAAATTACATCCCTGTGACTCACAACTCTCCGAGGTCAATGAAGAGTCATGATGTTTTCCGTGTGTCGCCATGCTGGTGTGACGCAGTTCCATAGTTATGCTAATTAGTTAAAGCTCCTCGCATTCAGCTGTTTCCATAGGGCCATACTGAAGACGGAGGAAAACAGTCCCAAAATGCAGGAAAGTGACCCTTAGCACATCAAAATGATCACATCTCGTCCACATGATATTGTTCTTGTGGGACAGAGGAAAATGTCGTGCACAATAAAAAAATATTTAAGTTTCAGATGACTTTGCAGTCAGCACCTTTAAACTCTTTGGGTTTGAGTAAGACAAATGCAGGGGTGTGGAAATGGACCCTGCAGTCACATGATCAGGAGGCGTGGCTCTTACACTGACCTCAGTGCACATTTTACACGTAACCCTCCAGTCATGTAAACTATTTTTTGATCACAGCTTCCAAAGATGAAAAAGTTAAACTTCTCAGAAAAGTGATGTTACGAGTGACTTTAAACACTTTATTACCTCCTGACCAATCAGATCACAGCTCACGGGGCCAGGGAGAAAACAACATGGAGGACAGAGCGCTGGTGAAAACATGAGTGTTGTGAGTGAACGTGAGGAGATTTACGTGCAGGGGTGTGGAATGGGCATTATTTCATCAGTGTAACTAAAAGTAAGTGTGTGTATGTTTGGGACCTGTGGCATTACCTGTGGAGTTTATTTTATAATCTAAGCTGTGAGTGAGGTGAATTAGTTAGCCGATACTAGCTAGGAATGCTAACAGTGTTGCTATGGCTACAGTGTTAGTAAAACATGAGTCAGTTGGAGTGAGTCAGTTTTAGTGAGTCATTTGGGGTGAGTTAGAGTGAGTCAGATTGGATAAGTCAGTCGGGGTGAGTCAGTTGTAGTGAGACAGTTGTGAGTCAGTTGGATGAGTCAGTTAGAATGAGTCAGTTGTAGTGAGTCACTTGGGGTGAGTCAGTTGGGGTGAGTCAGTTGGGGGTGTCAGTTTGAGTGACTCAGTTGGGGTGAGTCAGTTTTAGTGAGTCAGTTTTAGTGAGTCAGTTGGGGTGAGTCAGTTGGAGTGAGTCAGTTGTGCCCCTGAGACAGTGTGTGTGAGACTCTGACGGAAATCTCTTTTTACCATCTGAGCCATTTGTTCCTGTGAATCGATTCATATTAAGGAAGTGATTCCTGCTGCTTGGGAATGTTGTGACATTTGATATTCATAGATATTCAGAGGTTCTGGTATCCTGAGCTGTTTTGGAAACACAGTGAGGACAGAAACACACACGGGTTTGATTTAAACACAACAAAACACTACACTGTTTATTTCTTGGGCATTAAAATTATTTTTAACATTTTATTTCATTTTATTGATGATTTTATCCATTACAGTAAACTTTTACACACTGTTTATAAAGCTGTTAATTTTATTTGCTCAATCCAAATAATGTACAGTGGTGCTTGAAAGTTTGTGAACCCTTTAGAATTTTCTATATTTCTGCATAAATATGACCTAAAACATCATCAGATTTTCACACAAGTCCTAAAAGTAGATAAAGAGAACCCAGTTAAACAAATGAGACAAAAATATTATACTTGCTCATTTATTTATTGAGGAAAATGATCCAATATTACATATCTGTGAGTGGCAAAAGTATGTGAACCTCTAGGATTAGCAGTTAATTTGAAGGTGAAATTAGAGTCAGGTGTTTTCAATCAATGGGATGACAATCAGGTGTGAGTGGGCACCCTGTTTTATTTAAAGAACGGATCTATCAAAGTCTGATCTTCACAACACATGTTTGTGGAAGTGTATCATGGCACGAACAAAGGAGATTTCTGAGGACCTCAGAAAAAGCGTTGTTGATGCTCATCAGGCTGGAAAAGGTTACAAAACCATCTCTAAAGAGTTTGGACTCCACCAATCCACAGTCAGACAGATTGTGTACAAATGGAGGAAATTCAAGACCATTGTTACCCTCCCCAGGAGTGGCCGACCAACAAAGATCACTCCAAGAGCAAGGCGTGTAATAGTCAGCGAGGTCACAAAAGACCACAGGGTAACTTCTAAGCAACTGAAGGCCTCTCTCACATTGGCTAATGTTCATGAGTCCACCATCAGGAGAACACTGAACAACAATGGTGTGCATGGCAGGGTTGCAAGGAGAAAGCCACTGCTCTCCAAAAAGAACATTGCTGCTCATCTGCAGTTTGCTAAAGATCACGTGGACAAGCCAGAAGGCTATTGGAAAAATGTTTTGTGGACAGATGAGACCAAAATAGAACTTTTTGGTTTAAATGAGAAGCGTTATGTTTGGAGAAGGGAAAACACTGCATTCCAGCATAAGAACCTTATCCCATCTGTGAAACATGCTGGTGGTAGTATCATGGTTTGGGTCTGTTTTGCTGCACCTGGGCCAGAATGGCTTGCCAAAATTGATGGAACAATGAATTCTGAATTATACCAGCGAATTCTAAAGGAAAATGTCAGAACATCTGTCCATGAACTGAATCTCAAGAGAAGGTGGGTCATGCAGCAAGACAACGACCCTAAGCACACAAGTCGTTCTACCAAAGAATGGTTAAAGAAGAATAAAGTGAATGTTTTGGAATGGCCAAGTCAAAGTCCTGACCTTAATCCAATGGAAATGTTATGGAAGGACCTGAAGCGAGCAGTTCATGTGAGGAAACCCACCAACATCCCAGAGTTGAAGCTGTTCTGTACGGAGGAACGGGCTAAAATTCCTCCAAGCCGGTGTGCAGGACTGATCAACAGTTACCGCAAACGTTTAGTTGCAGTTATTGCTGCACAAGGGGGTCACACCAGATACTGAAAGCAAAGGTTCACATACTTTTGCCACTCACAGATATGTAATATTGGATCATTTTCCTCAATAAATAAATGACCAAGTATAATATTTTTGTCTCATTTGTTTAACTGGGTTCTCTTTATCTACTTTTAGGACTTGTGTGAAAATCTGATGATGTTTTAGATCATATTTAGGCGGCACGGTGGTGTAGTGGTTAGCGCTGTCGCCTCACAGCAAGACGGTTCTGGGTTCGAGCCCCGTGGCCGGTGAGGGCCTTTCTGTGTGGAGTTTGCATGTTCTCCCCGTGTCTGTGTGGGTTTCCTCTGGGCGCTCTGGTTTCCCCCACAGTCCAAAGACATGCAGTTAGGTTGACGTGGGGCGGCCTTGGGCTGAGGTGCCCTTGAGCGAGATACCGAACCCCTGACTGCTCCCCGGGCGCTCTGGTGTGGCTGCCCACTGCTCTGAGTGTGTGCGTGTGTTCACCGCTTCAGATGGGTTAAATGCAGAGGATGAATTTCACTGTGGTTGAAGTGTGCATGTGACAAATACAACCCCGATTCCAAAAAAGTTGGGACAAAGTACAAATTGTAAATAAAAACGGAATGCAATGATGTGGAAGTTTCAAAATTCCATATTTTATTCAGAATAGAACATAGATGACATATCAAATGTTTAAACTGAGAAAATGTATCATTTAAAGAGAAAAATTAGGTGATTTTAAATTTCATGACAACAACACATCTCAAAAAAGTTGGGACAAGGCCATGTTTCCCACTGTGAGACATCCCCTTTTCTCTTTACAACAGTCTGTAAACGTCTGGGGACTGAGGAGACAAGTTGCTCAAGTTTAGGGATAGGAATGTTAACCTATTCTTGTCTAATGTAGGATTCTAGTTGCTCAACTGTCTTAGGTCTTTTTTGTCGTATCTTCCGTTTTATGATGCGCCAAATGTTTTCTATGGGTGAAAGATCTGGACTGCAGGCTGGCCAGTTCAGTACCCGGACCCTTCTTCTACGCAGCCATGATGCTGTAATTGATGCAGTATGTGGTTTGGCATTGTCATGTTGGAAAATGCAAGGTCTTCCCTGAAAGAGACGTCGTCTGGATGGGAGCATATGTTGCTCTAGAACCTGGATATACCTTTCAGCATTGATGGTGTCTTTCCAGATGTGTAAGCTGCCCATGCCACACGCACTAATGCAACCCCATACCATCAGAGATGCAGGCTTCTGAACTGAGCACTGATAACAACTCGGGTCGTCCTTCTCCTCTTTAGTCTGAATGACACGGCGTCCCTGATTTCCATAAAGAACTTCAAA